>NW_027650414.1:0-87890 GCF_965287045.1 Carcharhinus amblyrhynchos
CTCTGTTTCCAGACTCCTGTTTCTCCCCCTCTGTTTCCAGTCTCCTCTTTCTGCCCCTCTGTTTCCAGTCTCCTGTTTCTCTCCCTCTGTTTCCAGACTCCTGTTTCTCCCCCCTCTGTTCCCGACTCCTGTTTCTGCCCCTCTGTTTCCAGACTTCTGTTTCTCACCCTGAGTTTCCAGACTCCTGTTTCTCCCCCTCTGTTTCCAGTCTCCTGTTTCTCCCCTCTGTTTCCAGACTCCTATTTCTGCCCTCTGTTTCCAGACTCCTGTTTCTCACCATCTGTTTCCAGACTCCTATTTCTCCCCCTCTGTTTCCAGGCTCCTGTTTCTGCCCCTCTGTTTCCAGCCTCCTGTTTCTCCCACTCTGTGTCCAGACTCCTGTTTTTCCTCCTCTGTTTGCAGACTCCTGTTTCTCCCCCTCTGTTTTCAGACTCCTGTTTCTGCCCCTCTGTTTCCAGACTCCTGTTTCTCCCCCTCTGTTTCCAGACTCCTGTTTCTCCCCCTCTGTTTCCA
The DNA here is from genome assembly GCF_965287045.1 of Carcharhinus amblyrhynchos. Taxonomy (NCBI): domain Eukaryota; kingdom Metazoa; phylum Chordata; class Chondrichthyes; order Carcharhiniformes; family Carcharhinidae; genus Carcharhinus; species Carcharhinus amblyrhynchos. The sequence continues at coordinate 514 of NW_027650414.1, forward strand.
GACTCCTGTTTCTCCCCCTCTGTTTCCAGACTCCTGTTTCTCCCCCTCTGTTTCCAGTCTCCTGTTTCTCCACCTCTGTTTCCACACTCCTGTTTCTCACCTCTGTTTCCAGGCTCCTGTTTGTCCCCCTCTGTTTCGAGCCTCCTGTTTCTGCCCTTCTGTTTCCAGCCTCCTGGTTCTGCCCCTCTGTTTCCAGCCTCCTGTTTCTGCCCCTCTGTTTCCAGCCTCCTGTTTCTCCCCCTCTGTTTCCAGACTCCTGTTTCTCCTCCTCTGTTTACAGGCTCCTATTTCTCCCCCTCTGTTTACAGACTCCTGATTCTGCCCCTCTGTTTCCAGACTCCTGTTTCTCCCCCTCTGTTTCCAGACTCCTGCTTCTCCCCCTCTGTTTCCAGCCTCCTGTTTCTGCCCCTCTGTTTCGAGACTCCTGTTTCTGCCCCTCTGTTTCCAGCCTCCTGTTTCTCCCCCTCTGTTTCCAGACTCCTGTTTCTCCCCCTCTGTTTCCAGACTCCTGTTTCTGCCCCTCTGTTTCCAGTCTCCTGTTTCTGCCCCTCTGTTTCCAGAATCCTGTTTCTCACCCTCTGTTTCCAGACTCCTGTTTCTGCCCCTCTGTTTCCAGACTCCTGTTTCTCCCACTCTGTTTCCAGACTCCTGTTTCTCCCCCTCTGTTTCCAGACTCCTGTTTCTCCCCCTCTGTTTCCAGACTCCTGTTTCTCCCCCTCTGTTTCCAGACTCCAGTTTCTGCCCCTCTGTTTCCACACTCCTGTTTCTCACCCTCTGTTTCCAGTCTCCTCTTTCTGCCCCTCTGTTTCCAGCCTCCTGTTTCTGCCCCTCTGTGTCCAGTCTCCTGTTTCTCTCCCTCTCTTTCCAGACTCCTGTTTCTCCCCCTCTGTTTCCAGACTCCTGTTTCTGCCTCTCTGTTTCCAGTCTCCTGTTTCTCCCCCTCTGTTTCCACACTCCTGTTTCTGCCCCTCTGTTTCCAGCCTCCTGTTTCTGCCCCTCTGTTTCCAGACTCCTGTTTCTGCCCCTCTGTTTCCAGACTCCTGTTTCTGCCTCTCTGTTTCCAGACTCCTGTTTCTCACCGTCTGTTTCCAGACTCCTGTTTCTGCCCCTCTGTTCCGAGCCTCCTGATTCTGCCCCTCTGTTTCCAGCCTCCTCTTTCTCACCCTCTGTTTCCTGACTCCTGTTTCTCCCCCTCTGTTTCCAGGCTCCTGTTTCTGCCCCTCTGTTTCCAGCCTCCTGATTCTCCCCCTCTGTTTCCAGACTCCTGTTTCTCCCCCTCTGTTTCCAGTCTCCTGTTTCTGCCCCTCTGTTTCCAGACTCCTGTTTCAGCCCCTCTGTTTCCAGCCTCCTGTTTCTGCCCCTCTGTTTCCAGACTCCTGTTTCTCCCCCACTGTTTGCAGACCGCTGTTTCTCCCCCTCTGTTTTCAGACTCCAGTTTCTGCCCCTCTGTTTCCAGACTCCTGTTTCTCCCCCTCTGTTTCCAGACTCCTGTTTCTCCCCCTCTGATTCCAGACTCCTGTTTCTCCCCCTCTGTTTCCAGACTCCTGTTTCTCCCCCTCTGTTTCCAGTCTCCTCTTTCTGCCCCTCTGTTTCCAGCCTCCTCTTTCTCACCCTCTGTTTCCTGACTCCTGTTTCTCCCCCTCTGTTTCCAGACTCCTGTTTCTCCCCCTCTGTTTCCAGACTCCTGTTTCTCCCCCTCTGTTTCCAGACTCCTGTTTCTCCCCCTCTGTTTCCAGTCTCCTGTTTCTCCACCTCTGTTTCCACACTCCTGTTTCTCACCCTCTGTTTCCAGGCTCCTGTTTCTCCCCCTCTGTTTCGAGCCTCCTGTTTCTGCCCCTCTGTTTCCAGCCTCCTGGTTCTGCCCCTCTGTTTGCAGCCTCCTGTTTCTTCCCGTCTGTTTCCAGCCTCCTGTTTCTCCCCCTCTGTTTCCAGACTCCTGTTTCTCCTCCTCTGTTTACTGGCTCCTATTTCTCCCCCTCTGTTTTCAGACTCCTGATTCTGCCCCTCTGTTTCCAGACTCCTGTTTCTCCCCCTCTGTTTCCAGACTCCTGCTTCTCCCCCTCTGTTTCCAGCCTCCTGTTTCTGCCCCTCTGTTTCGAGACTCCTGTTTCTGCCCCTCTGTTTCCCGCCTCCTGTTTCTCCCCCTCTGTTTCCAGACTCCTGTTTCTCCCCCTCTGTTTCCAGACTCCTGTTTCTGCCCCTCTGTTTCCAGTCTCCTGTTTCTGCCCCTCTGTTTCCAGAATCCTGTTTCTCACCCTCTGTTTCCAGACTCCTGTTTCTGCCCCTCTGTTTCCAGACTCCTGTTTCTCCCCCTCTGTTTCCAGACTCCTGTTTCTCCCCCTCTGTTTCCAGACTCCTGTTTCTCCCCCTCTGTTTCCAGACTCCTGTTTCTCACCCTCTGTTTCCAGTCTCCTCTTTCTGCCCCTCTGTTTCCAGCCTCCTGTTTCTGCCCCTCTGTGTCCAGTCTCCTGTTTCTCTCCCTCTGTTTCCAGACTCCTGTTTCTCCCCCTCTGTTTCCAGACTCCTGTTTCTGCCTCTCTGTTTCCAGTCTCCTGTTTCTCCCCCTCTGTTTCCACACTCCTGTTTCTGCCCCTCTGTTTCCAGCCTCCTGTTTCTCCCCCTCTGTTTCCAGACTCCTGTTTCTGCCCCTCTGTTTCCAGACTCCTGTTTCTGCCTCTCTGTTTCCAGACTCCTGTTTCTCACCGTCTGTTTCCAGACTCCTGTTTCTGCCCCTCTGTTTCGAGCCTCCTGATTCTGCCCCTCTGTTTCCAGCCTCCTCTTTCTCACCCTCTGTTTCCTGACTCCTGTTTCTCCCCCTCTGTTTCCAGGCTCCTGTTTCTGCCCCTCTGTTTCCAGCCTCCTGTTTCTCCCCCTCTGCTTCCAGACTCCTGTTTCTCCCCCTCTGTTTCCAGTCTCCTGTTTCTGCCCCTCTGTTTCCAGACTCCTGTTTCAGCCCCTCTGTTTCAAGCCTCATGTTTCTGCCCCTCTGTTTCCAGACTCCTGTTTCTCCCCCACTGTTTGCAGACCGCTATTTCTCCCCCTCTGTTTTCAGACTCCAGTTTCAGCCCCTCTGTTTCCAGACTCCTGTTTCTCCCCCTCTGTTTCCAGACTCCTGTTTCTCCCCCTCTGATTCCAGACTCCTGTTTCTCCCCCTCTGTTTCCAGACTCCTGTTTCTCCCCCTCTGTTTCCAGTCTCCTCTTTCTGCCCCTCTGTTTCCAGCCTCCTGTTTCTGCCCCTCTGTTTCCAGTCTCCTGTTTCTCTCCCTCTGTTTCCAGTCTCCTGTTTCTCGCCTCTGTTTGCAGACTCCTGTTTCTGCCCTCTGTTTCCAGACTCCTGTTTCTCACCATCTGTTTCCAGACTCCTATTTCTCCCCCTCTGTTTCCAGGCTCCTGTTTCTGCCCCTCTGTTTCCAGCCTCCTGTTTCTCCCACTCTGTGTCCAGACTCCTGTTTTTCCTCCTCTGTTTGCAGACTCCTGTTTCTCCCCCTCTGTTTCCAGTCTCCTGTTTCTCCACCTCTGTTTCCACACTCCTGTTTCTCACCCTCTGTTTCCAGGCTCCTGTTTGTCCCCCTCTGTTTCGAGCCTCCTGTTTCTGCCCCTCTGTTTCCAGCCTCCTGGTTCTGCCCCTCTGTTTCCAGCCTCCTGTTTCTGCCCCTCTGTTTCCAGCCTCCTGTTTCTCCCCCTCTGTTTCCAGACTCCTGTTTCTCCTCCTCTGTTTACAGGCTCCTATTTCTCCCCCTCTGTTTTCAGACTCCTGATTCTGCCCCTCTGTTTCCAGACTCCTGTTTCTCCCCCTCTGTTTCCAGACTCCTGCTTCTCCCCCTCTGTTTCCAGCCTCCTGTTTCTGCCCCTCTGTTTCGAGACTCCTGTTTCTGCCCCTCTGTTTCCAGCCTCCTGTTTCTCCCCCTCTGTTTCCAGACTCCTGTTTCTCCCCCTCTGTTTCCAGACTCCTGTTTCTGCCCCTCTGTTTCCAGTCTCCTGTTTCTGCCCCTCTGTTTCCAGACTCCTGTTTCTCCCCCTCTGTTTCCAGACTCCTGTTTCTCCCCCTCTGTTTCCAGACTCCTGTTTCTGCCCCTCTGTTTCCAGACTCCTGTTTCTGCCTCTCTGTTTCCTGACTCCTGTTTCTCACCGTCTGTTTCCAGACTCCTGTTTCTGCCCCTCTGTTTCGAGCCTCCTGATTCTGCCCCTCTGTTTCCAGCCTCCTCTTTCTCACCCTCTGTTTCCTGACTCCTGTTTCTCCCCCTCTGTTTCCAGGCTCCTGTTTCTGCCCCTCTGTTTCCAGCCTCCTGTTTCTCCCCCTCTGTTTCCAGACTCCTGTTTCTCCTCCTCTGTTTCCAGTCTCCTGTTTCTGCCCCTCTGTTTCCAGACTCCTGTTTCAGCCCCTCTGTTTCCAGCCTCCTGTTTCTGCCCCTCTGTTTCCAGACTCCCGTTTCTCCCCCTCTGTTTGCAGACCGCTGTTTCTCCCCCTCTGTTTTCAGACTCCAGTTTCTGCCCCTCTGTTACCAGACTCCTGTTACTCCCCTTCTGTTTCCAGACTCCTGTTTCTCCCCCTCTGTTTCCAGCCTCCTGTTTCTCCCCCTCTGTTTCCAGACTCCTGTTTCTCCCCCTCTGTTTCCAGTCTCCTCTTTCTGCCCCTCTGTTTCCAGTCTCCTGTTTCTCTCCCTCTGTTTCCAGACTCCTGTTTCTCCCCCTCTGTTTCCCGACTCCTGTTTCTGCCCCTCTGTTTCCAGACTTCTGTTTCTCACCCTGAGTTTCCAGACTCCTGTTTCTCCCCCTCTGTTTCCAGTCTCCTGTTTCTCCCCTCTGTTTCCAGACTCCTATTTCTGCCCTCTGTTTCCAGACTCCTGTTTCTCACCATCTGTTTCCAGACTCCTATTTCTCCCCCTCTGTTTCCAGGCTCCTGTTTCTGCCCCTCTGTTTCCAGCCTCCTGTTTCTCCCACTCTGTGTCCAGACTCCTGTTTTTCCTCCTCTGTTTGCAGACTCCTGTTTCTCCCCCTCTGTTTTCAGACTCCTGTTTCTGCCCCTCTGTTTCCAGACTCCTGTTTCTCCCCCTCTGTTTCCAGACTCCTGTTTCTCCCCCTCTGTTTCCAGACTCCTGTTTCTCCCCCTCTGTTTCCAGACTCCTGTTTCTCCCCCTCTGTTTCCAGTCTCCTGTTTCTCCACCTCTGTTTCCACACTCCTGTTTCTCACCCTCTGTTTCCAGGCTCCTGTTTGTCCCCCTCTGTTTCGAGCCTCCTGTTTCTGCCCTTCTGTTTCCAGCCTCCTGGTTCTGCCCCTCTGTTTCCAGCCTCCTGTTTCTGCCCCTCTGTTTCCAGCCTCCTGTTTCTCCCCCTCTGTTTCCAGACTCCTGTTTCTCCTCCTCTGTTTACAGGCTCCTATTTCTCCCCCTCTGTTTTCAGACTCCTGATTCTGCCCCTCTGTTTCCAGACTCCTGTTTCTCCCCCTCTGTTTCCAGACTCCTGCTTCTCCCCCTCTGTTTCCAGCCTCCTGTTTCTGCCCCTCTGTTTCGAGACTCCTGTTTCTGCCCCTCTGTTTCCAGCCTCCTGTTTCTCCCCCTCTGTTTCCAGACTCCTGTTTCTCCCCCTCTGTTTCCAGACTCCTGTTTCTGCCCCTCTGTTTCCAGTCTCCTGTTTCTGCCCCTCTGTTTCCAGAATCCTGTTTCTCACCCTCTGTTTCCAGACTCCTGTTTCTGCCCCTCTGTTTCCAGACTCCTGTTTCTCCCACTCTGTTTCCAGACTCCTGTTTCTCCCCCTCTGTTTCCAGACTCCTGTTTCTCCCCCTCTGTTTCCAGACTCCTGTTTCTCCCCCTTTGTTTCCAGACTCCAGTTTCTGCCCCTCTGTTTCCACACTCCTGTTTCTCACCCTCTGTTTCCAGTCTCCTCTTTCTGCCCCTCTGTTTCCAGCCTCCTGTTTCTGCCCCTCTGTGTCCAGTCTCCTGTTTCTATCCCTCTGTTTCCAGACTCCTGTTTCTCCCCCTCTGTTTCCAGACTCCTGTTTCTGCCTCTCTGTTTCCAGTCTCCTGTTTCTCCCCCTCTGTTTCCACACTCCTGTTTCTGCCCCTCTGTTTCCAGCCTCCTGTTTCTGCCCCTCTGTTTCCAGACTCCTGTTTCTGCCCCTCTGTTTCCAGACTCCTGTTTCTGCCTCTCTGTTTCCAGACTCCTGTTTCTCACCGTCTGTTTCCAGACTCCTGTTTCTGCCCCTCTGTTCCGAGCCTCCTGATTCTGCCCCTCTGTTTCCAGCCTCCTCTTTCTCACCCTCTGTTTCCTGACTCCTGTTTCTCCCCCTCTGTTTCCAGGCTCCTGTTTCTGCCCCTCTGTTTCCAGCCTCCTGATTCTCCCCCTCTGTTTCCAGACTCCTGTTTCTCCCCCTCTGTTTCCAGTCTCCTGTTTCTGCCCCTCTGTTTCCAGACTCCTGTTTCAGCCCCTCTGTTTCCAGCCTCCTGTTTCTGCCCCTCTGTTTCCAGACTCCTGTTTCTCCCCCACTGTTTGCAGACCGCTGTTTCTCCCCCTCTGTTTTCAGACTCCAGTTTCTGCCCCTCTGTTTCCAGACTCCTGTTTCTCCCCCTCTGTTTCCAGACTCCTGTTTCTCCCCCTCTGATTCCAGACTCCTGTTTCTCCCCCTCTGTTTCCAGACTCCTGTTTCTCCCCCTCTGTTTCCAGTCTCCTCTTTCTGCCCCTCTGTTTCCAGCCTCCTCTTTCTCACCCTCTGTTTCCTGACTCCTGTTTCTCCCCCTCTGTTTCCAGACTCCTGTTTCTCCCCCTCTGTTTCCAGACTCCTGTTTCTCCCCCTCTGTTTCCAGACTCCTGTTTCTCCCCCTCTGTTTCCAGTCTCCTGTTTCTCCACCTCTGTTTCCACACTCCTGTTTCTCACCCTCTGTTTCCAGGCTCCTGTTTCTCCCCCTCTGTTTCGAGCCTCCTGTTTCTGCCCCTCTGTTTCCAGCCTCCTGGTTCTGCCCCTCTGTTTGCAGCCTCCTGTTTCTTCCCGTCTGTTTCCAGCCTCCTGTTTCTCCCCCTCTGTTTCCAGACTCCTGTTTCTCCTCCTCTGTTTACTGGCTCCTATTTCTCCCCCTCTGTTTTCAGACTCCTGATTCTGCCCCTCTGTTTCCAGACTCCTGTTTCTCCCCCTCTGTTTCCAGACTCCTGCTTCTCCCCCTCTGTTTCCAGCCTCCTGTTTCTGCCCCTCTGTTTCGAGACTCCTGTTTCTGCCCCTCTGTTTCCCGCCTCCTGTTTCTCCCCCTCTGTTTCCAGACTCCTGTTTCTCCCCCTCTGTTTCCAGACTCCTGTTTCTGCCCCTCTGTTTCCAGTCTCCTGTTTCTGCCCCTCTGTTTCCAGAATCCTGTTTCTCACCCTCTGTTTCCAGACTCCTGTTTCTGCCCCTCTGTTTCCAGACTCCTGTTTCTCCCCCTCTGTTTCCAGACTCCTGTTTCTCCCCCTCTGTTTCCAGACTCCTGTTTCTCCCCCTCTGTTTCCAGACTCCTGTTTCTCACCCTCTGTTTCCAGTCTCCTCTTTCTGCCCCTCTGTTTCCAGCCTCCTGTTTCTGCCCCTCTGTGTCCAGTCTCCTGTTTCTCTCCCTCTGTTTCCAGACTCCTGTTTCTCCCCCTCTGTTTCCAGACTCCTGTTTCTGCCTCTCTGTTTCCAGTCTCCTGTTTCTCCCCCTCTGTTTCCACACTCCTGTTTCTGCCCCTCTGTTTCCAGCCTCCTGTTTCTCCCCCTCTGTTTCCAGACTCCTGTTTCTGCCCCTCTGTTTCCAGACTCCTGTTTCTGCCTCTCTGTTTCCAGACTCCTGTTTCTCACCGTCTGTTTCCAGACTCCTGTTTCTGCCCCTCTGTTTCGAGCCTCCTGATTCTGCCCCTCTGTTTCCAGCCTCCTCTTTCTCACCCTCTGTTTCCTGACTCCTGTTTCTCCCCCTCTGTTTCCAGGCTCCTGTTTCTGCCCCTCTGTTTCCAGCCTCCTGTTTCTCCCCCTCTGCTTCCAGACTCCTGTTTCTCCCCCTCTGTTTCCAGTCTCCTGTTTCTGCCCCTCTGTTTCCAGACTCCTGTTTCAGCCCCTCTGTTTCAAGCCTCATGTTTCTGCCCCTCTGTTTCCAGACTCCTGTTTCTCCCCCACTGTTTGCAGACCGCTATTTCTCCCCCTCTGTTTTCAGACTCCAGTTTCAGCCCCTCTGTTTCCAGACTCCTGTTTCTCCCCCTCTGATTCCAGACTCCTGTTTCTCCCCCTCTGTTTCCAGACTCCTGTTTCTCCCCCTCTGTTTCCAGTCTCCTCTTTCTGCCCCTCTGTTTCCAGCCTCCTGTTTCTGCCCCTCTGTTTCCAGTCTCCTGTTTCTCTCCCTCTGTTTCCAGTCTCCTGTTTCTCGCCTCTGTTTGCAGACTCCTGTTTCTGCCCTCTGTTTCCAGACTCCTGTTTCTCACCATCTGTTTCCAGACTCCTATTTCTCCCCCTCTGTTTCCAGGCTCCTGTTTCTGCCCCTCTGTTTCCAGCCTCCTGTTTCTCCCACTCTGTGTCCAGACTCCTGTATTTCCTCCTCTGTTTGCAAACTCCTGTTTCTCCCCCTCTGTTTTCAGACTCCTGTTTCTGCCCCTCTGTTTCCAGACTCCTGTTTCTCCCCCTCTGTTTCCAGACTCCTGTTTCTCCCCCTCTGTTTCCAGACTCCTGTTTCTCCCCCTCTGTTTCCAGACTCCTGTTTCTCCCCCTCTGTTTCCAGTCTCCTGTTTCTCCACCTCTGTTTCCAGACTCCTGTTACTCACCCTCTGTTTCCAGGCTCCTGTTTCTCCCCCTCTGTTTCGAGCCTCCTGTTTCTGCCCCTCTGTTTCCAGCCTCCTGGTTCTGCCCCTCTGTTTCCAGCCTCCTGTTTCTGCCCCTCTGTTTCCAGACTCCTGTTTCTCCCCCTCTGTTTCCAGACTCCTGTTTCTCCTCCTCTGTTTACTGGCTCCTATTTCTCCCCCTCTGTTTTCAGACTCCTGATTCTGCCCCTCTGTTTCCAGACTCCTGTTTCTCCCCCTCTCTTTCCAGGCTCCTGCTTCTCCCCCTCTGTTTCCAGCCTCCTGTTTCTGCCCCTCTGTTTCGAGACTCCTGTTTCTGCCCCTCTGTTTCCAGCCTCCTGTTTCTCCCCCTCTGTTTCCAGACTCCTGTTTCTCCCCCTCTGTTTCCAGACTCCTGTTTCTGCCCCTCTGTTTCCAGTCTCCTGTTTCTGCCCCTCTGTTTGCTGACGCCTGTTTCTCCCCCTCTGTTTCCAGACTCCTGTTTCTCACCCTCTGTTTCCAGCCTCCTGTTTCTCGCCCTCTGTTTCCAGACTCCTGTTTCTCCCCCTCTGGTTCCACGCTCCTGTTTCTGCCCCACTGTTTCCAGACTCCTGTTTCTCACCCTCTGTTTCCAGACTCCTGTTTCTGCCCCTCTGTATCCAGTCTCCTGTTTCTGCCCCTCTGTTTCCAGACTCCGGTTTCTGCCCCTCTGTGTCCAGACTCCTGTTTCTCACCCTCTGTTTCCAATCTCCTGTTTCACCCCATCAATTTCCAGACTCCTGTTTCTCACCCTCTGTTTCCAGCCTCCTGTTTCTCGCCCTCTGTTTCCAGACTCTGTTTCTGCCCCTCTGTTTCCAGACTCCTGTTTCTGCCCCTCTGTCTCCAGACTCCTGTTTCTGCCCCTCTGTTTCCAGCCTCCTGTTTCTGCCCCTCTGTTTCCAGACTCCTGTTTCTCACCCTCTGTTTGCAGACCCCTGTTTCTCCCCCTCTGTTTTCAGACTCCTGTTTCTGCCCCTCTGTTTCCAGACTCCTGTTTCTCCCCCTCTGTTTCCAGACTCCTGTTTCTCCCCCTCTGTTTGCAGACCCCTGTTTCTCCCCCTCTGTTTCCAGACTCCTGTTTCTGCCCCTCTGTTTCCAGACTCCGGTTTCTGCCCCTCTGTTTCCAGACTCCTGTTTCTCACCCTCTGTTTCCAGCCTCCTGTTTCGCGCCCTCTGTTTCTAGACTCCTGTTTCTGCCCCTCTGTTTCCAGACTCCTGTTTCTGCCCCTCTGTTTCCAGACTCCTTTTTCTGCCCCTCTGTTTCCAGCCTCCTGTTTCTGCCCCTCTGTTTCCAGACTCCTGTTTCTCCCCCTCTGTTTGCAGACCCCTGTTTCTCCCTCTCTGTTTTCAGACTCCTGTTTCTGCCCCTCTGTTTCCTGACTCCTGTTTCTCCCCCTCTGTTTCCAGACTCCTGTTTCTCCCCCAATGTTTGCAGACCCCTGTTTCTCCCCCTCTGATTTCAGACTCCTGTTTCTGCCCCTCTATTTCCAGACTCCTGTTTCTCCCCCTCTGTTTCCAGACTCCTGATTCTCCCCCTCTGTTTCCAGACTCCTGTTTCTCCCCCTCTGTTTCCAGACTCCTGTTTCTCCCCCTCTGTTTCCAGACTCCTGTTTCTGCCCCTCTGATTCCAGGCTCCTGTTCTCACCCTCTGTTTCCAGTCTCCTCTTTCTGCCCCTCTGTTTCCAGCCTCCTGTTTCTGCCCCTCTATTTCCAGTCTCCTGCTTCTCTCCCTCTGTTTCCAGACTCCTGTTTCTCCCCCTCTGTTTCCAGACTACTGTTTCTGCCCCTCTGTTTCCAGACTACTGTTTCTGCCCCTCTGTTTCCAGCCTCCTGTTTATGCCCCTCTTTTTCCAGCGTCCTGTTTCTCCTCCTCTGTTCACAGGCTCCTGTTTCTCCCCCTCTGTTTTCAGACTCCTGATTCTGTCCCTCTGTTTCCAGACTCCTGTTTCTCCCCCTCTGTTTCCATACTCCTGCTTCTCCCCCTCTGTTTCCAGCCTCCTGTTTCTGCCCATCTGTTTCGAGACTCCTGTTTCTGCCCCTCTGTTTCCAGCCTCCTGTTTCTGCCCCTCTGCTTCCAGTCTCCTGTTTCTGCCCCTCTGTTTCCAGACTCCTGTTTCTCCCCCTCTGTTTCCAGACTCCTGCTTCTCCCCCTCTGATTCCAGCCTCCTGTTTCTGCCCCTCTGTTTCGACACTCCTGTTTCTGCCCCTCTGTTTCCAGCCACCTGTTTCTGCCCCTCTGTTTCCAGCCTCCTGTTTCTGCCCCTCTGTTTCCAGACTCCTGTTTCTGCCCCTCTGTTTCCAGCCTCCTGATTCTCCCCCTCTGTTTCCAGACTCCTGTTTCTCCCCCTCTGTTTCCAGTCTCCTGTTTCTGCCCCTCTGTTTCCAGACTCCTGTTTCAGCCCCTCTGTTTCCAGCCTCCTGTTTCTGCCCCTCTGTTTCCAGACTCCTGTTTCTCCCCCACTGTTTGCAGACCGCTGTTTCTCCCCCTCTGTTTTCAGACTCCAGTTTCTGCCCCTCTGTTTCCAGACTCCTGTTTCTCCCCCTCTGTTTCCAGACTCCTGTTTCTCCCCCTCTGATTCCAGACTCCTGTTTCTCCCCCTCTGTTTCCAGACTCCTGTTTCTCCCCCTCTGTTTCCAGTCTCCTCTTTCTGCCCCTCTGTTTCCAGCCTCCTCTTTCTCACCCTCTGTTTCCTGACTCCTGTTTCTCCCCCTCTGTTTCCAGACTCCTGTTTCTCCCCCTCTGTTTCCAGACTCCTGTTTCTCCCCCTCTGTTTCCAGACTCCTGTTTCTCCCCCTCTGTTTCCAGTCTCCTGTTTCTCCACCTCTGTTTCCACACTCCTGTTTCTCACCCTCTGTTTCCAGGCTCCTGTTTCTCCCCCTCTGTTTCGAGCCTCCTGTTTCTGCCCCTCTGTTTCCAGCCTCCTGGTTCTGCCCCTCTGTTTGCAGCCTCCTGTTTCTTCCCGTCTGTTTCCAGCCTCCTGTTTCTCCCCCTCTGTTTCCAGACTCCTGTTTCTCCTCCTCTGTTTACTGGCTCCTATTTCTCCCCCTCTGTTTTCAGACTCCTGATTCTGCCCCTCTGTTTCCAGACTCCTGTTTCTCCCCCTCTGTTTCCAGACTCCTGCTTCTCCCCCTCTGTTTCCAGCCTCCTGTTTCTGCCCCTCTGTTTCGAGACTCCTGTTTCTGCCCCTCTGTTTCCGGCCTCCTGTTTCTCCCCCTCTGTTTCCAGACTCCTGTTTCTCCCCCTCTGTTTCCAGACTCCTGTTTCTGCCCCTCTGTTTCCAGTCTCCTGTTTCTGCCCCTCTGTTTCCAGAATCCTGTTTCTCACCCTCTGTTTCCAGACTCCTGTTTCTGCCCCTCTGTTTCCAGACTCCTGTTTCTCCCCCTCTGTTTCCAGACTCCTGTTTCTCCCCCTCTGTTTCCAGACTCCTGTTTCTCCCCCTCTGTTTCCAGACTCCTGTTTCTCACCCTCTGTTTCCAGTCTCCTCTTTCTGCCCCTCTGTTTCCAGCCTCCTGTTTCTGCCCCTCTGTGTCCAGTCTCCTGTTTCTCTCCCTCTGTTTCCAGACTCCTGTTTCTCCCCCTCTGTTTCCAGACTCCTGTTTCTGCCTCTCTGTTTCCAGTCTCCTGTTTCTCCCCCTCTGTTTCCACACTCCTGTTTCTGCCCCTCTGTTTCCAGCCTCCTGTTTCTCCCCCTCTGTTTCCAGACTCCTGTTTCTGCCCCTCTGTTTCCAGACTCCTGTTTCTGCCTCTCTGTTTCCAGACTCCTGTTTCTCACCGTCTGTTTCCAGACTCCTGTTTCTGCCCCTCTGTTTCGAGCCTCCTGATTCTGCCCCTCTGTTTCCAGCCTCCTCTTTCTCACCCTCTGTTTCCTGACTCCTGTTTCTCCCCCTCTGTTTCCAGGCTCCTGTTTCTGCCCCTCTGTTTCCAGCCTCCTGTTTCTCCCCCTCTGCTTCCAGACTCCTGTTTCTCCCCCTCTGTTTCCAGTCTCCTGTTTCTGCCCCTCTGTTTCCAGACTCCTGTTTCAGCCCCTCTGTTTCAAGCCTCATGTTTCTGCCCCTCTGTTTCCAGACTCCTGTTTCTCCCCCACTGTTTGCAGACCGCTATTTCTCCCCCTCTGTTTTCAGACTCCAGTTTCAGCCCCTCTGTTTCCAGACTCCTGTTTCTCCCCCTCTGTTTCCAGACTCCTGTTTCTCCCCCTCTGATTCCAGACTCCTGTTTCTCCCCCTCTGTTTCCAGACTCCTGTTTCTCCCCCTCTGTTTCCAGTCTCCTCTTTCTGCCCCTCTGTTTCCAGCCTCCTGTTTCTGCCCCTCTGTTTCCAGTCTCCTGTTTCTCTCCCTCTGTTTCCAGTCTCCTGTTTCTCGCCTCTGTTTGCAGACTCCTGTTTCTGCCCTCTGTTTCCAGACTCCTGTTTCTCACCATCTGTTTCCAGACTCCTATTTCTCCCCCTCTGTTTCCAGGCTCCTGTTTCTGCCCCTCTGTTTCCAGCCTCCTGTTTCTCCCACTCTGTGTCCAGACTCCTGTATTTCCTCCTCTGTTTGCAAACTCCTGTTTCTCCCCCTCTGTTTTCAGACTCCTGTTTCTCACCCTCTGTTTGCAGACTCTGTTTCTGCCCCTCTGTTTCCAGACTCCTGTTTCTGCCCCTCTGTCTCCAGACTCCTGTTTCTGCCCCTCTGTTTCCAGCCTCCTGTTTCTGCCCCTCTGTTTCCAGACTCCTGTTTCTCACCCTCTGTTTGCAGACCCCTGTTTCTCCCCCTCTGTTTTCAGACTCCTGTTTCTGCCCCTCTGTTTCCAGACTCCTGTTTCTCCCCCTCTGTTTCCAGACTCCTGTTTCTCCCCCTCTGTTTGCAGACCCCTGTTTCTCCCCCTCTGTTTCCAGACTCCTGTTTCTGCCCCTCTGTTTCCAGACTCCGGTTTCTGCCCCTCTGTTTCCAGACTCCTGTTTCTCACCCTCTGTTTCCAGCCTCCTGTTTCGCGCCCTCTGTTTCTAGACTCCTGTTTCTGCCCCTCTGTTTCCAGACTCCTGTTTCTGCCCCTCTGTTTCCAGCCTCCTGTTTCTGCCCCTCTGTTTCCAGACTCCTGTTTCTCCCCCTCTGTTTGCAGACCCCTGTTTCTCCCTCTCTGTTTTCAGACTCCTGTTTCTGCCCCTCTGTTTCCTGACTCCTGTTTCTCCCCCTCTGTTTCCAGACTCCTGTTTCTCCCCCAATGTTTGCAGACCCCTGTTTCTCCCCCTCTGATTTCAGACTCCTGTTTCTGCCCCTCTATTTCCAGACTCCTGTTTCTCCCCCTCTGTTTCCAGACTCCTGATTCTCCCCCTCTGTTTCCAGACTCCTGTTTCTCCCCCTCTGTTTCCAGACTCCTGTTTCTCCCCCTCTGTTTCCAGACTCCTGTTTCTGCCCCTCTGATTCCAGGCTCCTGTTCTCACCCTCTGTTTCCAGTCTCCTCTTTCTGCCCCTCTGTTTCCAGCCTCCTGTTTCTGCCCCTCTATTTCCAGTCTCCTGTTTCTCTCCCTCTGTATCCAGACTCCTGTTTCTCCCCCTCTGTTTCCAGACTACTGTTTCTGCCCCTCTGTTTCCAGACTACTGTTTCTGCCCCTCTGTTTCCAGCCTCCTGTTTATGCCCCTCTTTTTCCAGCGTCCTGTTTCTCCTCCTCTGTTCACAGGCTCCTGTTTCTCCCCCTCTGTTTTCAGACTCCTGATTCTGTCCCTCTGTTTCCAGACTCCTGTTTCTCCCCCTCTGTTTCCATACTCCTGCTTCTCCCCCTCTGTTTCCAGCCTCCTGTTTCTGCCCCTCTGTTTCGAGACTCCTGTTTCTGCCCCTCTGTTTCCAGCCTCCTGTTTCTGCCCCTCTGTTTCCAGTCTCCTGTTTCTGCCCCTCTGTTTCCAGACTCCTGTTTCTCCCCCTCTGTTTCCAGACTCCTGCTTCTCCCCCTCTGATTCCAGCCTCCTGTTTCTGCCCCTCTGTTTCGACACTCCTGTTTCTGCCCCTCTGTTTCCAGCCTCCTGTTTCTCCCCCTCTGTTTCCAGACTCCTGTTTCTCACCCTCTGTTTCCAGCCTCCTGTTTCTGCCCCTCTGTTTCCAGCCTCCTGTTTCTCCCCATCTGTTTCCACACTCCTATTTCTGCCCCACTGTTTCCAGACTCCTGTTTCTCACCCTCTGTTTCCAGACTCCTGTTTCTGCCCCTCTGTTTCCAGACTCCTGTTTCTGCCCCTCTGCTTCCAGACTCCGGTTTCTGCCCCTCTGTTTCCAGACTCCTGTTTCTCACCCTCTGTTTCCAGACTCCTGTTTCTCGCCCTCTGTTTCCAGACTCCTGTTTCTGCCCCTCTGTTTCCAGACTCCGGTTTCTGCCCCTCTGTTTCCAGACTCCTGTTTCTGCCCCACTGTTTCCAGCCTCCTGTTTCTGCCCCTCTGTTTCCAGCCTCCTCTTTCTCACCCTCTGGTTCCTGACTCCTGTTTCTCCCCCTCTGTTTCCAGGCTCCTGTTTCTGCCACTCTGTTTCCAGCCTCCTGTTTCTCCCCCTCTGTTTCCAGACTCCTGTTTCTCCCCCTCTGTTTCCAGTCTCCTGTTTCTGCCCCTCTGTTTCCAGACTCCTGTTTCTGCCCCTCTGTTTCCAGCCTCCTGTTTCTGCCCCTCTGTTTCCAGACTCCTGTTTCTCCCCCTCTGTTTGCAGACCCCTGTTTCTCCCCCTGTGTTTTCAGACTCCTGTTTCTGCCCCTCTGTTTCCAGACTCCTGTTTCTCCCCCTCTGTTTCCAGACTCCTGTTTCTCCCCCTCTGATTCCAGACTCCTGTTTCTCCCCCTCTGTTTCCAGACTCCTGAATCTCCCCCTCTGTTTCCAGACTCCTGTTTCTGCCCCTCTGTTACCAGACTCCTGTTTCTCACCCTCTGTTTCCAGTCTCCTCTTTCTGCCCCTCTGTTTCCAGCCTCCTGTTTCTGCCCCTCTGTTTCCAGTCTCCTGTTTCTCTCCCTCTGTTTCCAGACTCCTGTTTCTCCCCCTCTGTTTCCAGACTCCTGTTTCTGCCCCTCTGATTCCAGGCTCCTGTTCTCACCCTCTGTTTCCAGTCTCCTCTTTCTGCCCCTCTGTTTCCAGCCTCCTGTTTCTGCCCCTCTATTTCCAGTCTCCTGTTTCTCTCCCTCTGTTTCCAGACTCCTGTTTCTCCCCCTCTGTTTCCAGACTACTGTTTCTGCCCCTCTGTTTCCAGACTACTGTTTCTGCCCCTCTGTTTCCAGCCTCCTGTTTATGCCCCTCTTTTTCCAGCGTCCTGTTTCTCCTCCTCTGTTCACAGGCTCCTGTTTCTCCCCCTCTGTTTTCAGACTCCTGATTCTGTCCCTCTGTTTCCAGACTCCTGTTTCTCCCCCTCTGTTTCCATACTCCTGCTTCTCCCCCTCTGTTTCCAGCCTCCTGTTTCTGCCCCTCTGTTTCGAGACTCCTGTTTCTGCCCCTCTGTTTCCAGCCTCCTGTTTCTGCCCCTCTGTTTCCAGTCTCCTGTTTCTGCCCCTCTGTTTCCAGACTCCTGTTTCTCCCCCTCTGTTTCCAGACTCCTGCTTCTCCCCCTCTGATTCCAGCCTCCTGTTTCTGCCCCTCTGTTTCGACACTCCTGTTTCTGCCCCTCTGTTTCCAGCCTCCTGTTTCTCCCCCTCTGTTTCCAGACTCCTGTTTCTCACCCTCTGTTTCCAGCCTCCTGTTTCTGCCCCTCTGTTTCCAGCCTCCTGTTTCTCCCCATCTGTTTCCACACTCCTATTTCTGCCCCACTGTTTCCAGACTCCTGTTTCTCACCCTCTGTTTCCAGACTCCTGTTTCTGCCCCTCTGTTTCCAGACTCCTGTTTCTGCCCCTCTGCTTCCAGACTCCGGTTTCTGCCCCTCTGTTTCCAGACTCCTGTTTCTCACCCTCTGTTTCCAGACTCCTGTTTCTCCCCCTCTGTTTCCAGACTCCTGTTTCTGCCCCTCTGTTTCCAGACTCCGGTTTCTGCCCCTCTGTTTCCAGACTCCTGTTTCTGCCCCACTGTTTCCAGCCTCCAGTTTCTGCCCCTCTGTTTCCAGCCTCCTCTTTCTCACCCTCTGGTTCCTGACTCCTGTTTCTCCCCCTCTGTTTCCAGGCTCCTGTTTCTGCCACTCTGTTTCCAGCCCCCTGTTTCTCCCCCTCTGTTTCCAGACTCCTGTTTCTCCCCCTCTGTTTCCAGTCTCCTGTTTCTGCCCCTCTGTTTCCAGACTCCTGTTTCTGCCCCTCTGTTTCCAGCCTCCTGTTTCTGCCCCTCTGTTTCCAGACTCCTGTTTCTCCCCCTCTGTTTGCAGACCCCTGTTTCTCCCCCTGTGTTTTCAGACTCCTGTTTCTGCCCCTCTGTTTCCAGACTCCTGTTTCTCCCCCTCTGTTTCCAGACACCTGTTTCTCCCCCTCTGATTCCAGACTCCTGTTTCTCCCCCTCTGTTTCCAGACTCCTGAATCTCCCCCTCTGTTTCCAGACTCCTGTTTCTGCCCCTCTGTTACCAGACTCCTGTTTCTCACCCTCTGTTTCCAGTCTCCTCTTTCTGCCCCTCTGTTTCCAGCCTCCTGTTTCTGCCCCTCTGTTTCCAGTCTCCTGTTTCTCTCCCTCTGTTTCCAGACTCCTGTTTCTCCCCCTCTGTTTCCAGACTCCTGTTTCTGCCCCTCTGTTTCCAGACTTCTGTTTCTCACCCTGTGTTTCCAGACTCCTGTTTCTCCCCCTCCGTTTCCAGCCTCGTGTTTCTCCCCTCCGTTTCCAGACTCCTATTTCTGCCCTCTGTTTCCAGATTCCTGTTTCTCACCATCTGTTTCCAGACTCCTATTTCTCCCCCTCTGTTTCCAGGCTCCTGTTTCTGCCCCTCTGTTTCCAGACTCCTGTTTCTGCCCCTCTGTTTCCAGACTGCGGTTTCTCACCATCTTTTGCCAGACTCCTGTTTCTGCCCCTCTGTTTCCAGCCTCCTGATCCTCCCCCTCTGTTTCCACACTCCTGTTTCTGCCCCTCTGTTTCCAGACTCCTGTTTCTGCCTCTCTGTTTCCAGACTCCTGTTTCTCACCGTCTGTTTCCAGACTCCTGTTTCTGCCCCTCTGTTTCGAGCCTCCTGATTCTGCCCCTCTGTTTCCAGCCTCCTCTTTCTCACCCTCTGTTTCCTGACTCCTGTTTCTCCCCCTCTGTTTCCAGGCTCCTGTTTCTGCCCCTCTGTTTCCAGCCTCCTGTTTCTCCCCCTCTGTTTCCAGACTCCTGTTTCTCCCCCTCTGTTTCCAGTCTCCTGTTTCTGCCCCTCTGTTTCCAGACTCCTGTTTCTCACCCTCTGTTTCCAGACTCCTTTTTCTCGCCCTCTGTTTCCAGACTCCTGTTTCTGCCCCTCTGTTTCCAGACTCCGGTATCTGCCCCTCTGTTTCCAGACTCCTGTTTCTCCCCCTCTGTTTGCAGACCCCTGTTTGTCCCCCACTGTTTTCAGACTCCTGTTTCTGCCCCTCTGTTTCCAGATTCCTGTTTCTCCCCCTCTGTTTCCAGACTCATGTTTCTCCCCCTCTGTTTCCAGACTCCTGTTTCTCCCCCTCTGTTTCCAGACTCCTGTTTCTCCCCCTCTGTTTCCAGACTCCTGTTTCTCCCCCTCTGTTTCCAGACTCCTGTTTCTGCCCCTCTGTTTCCAGACTCCTGCTTCTCACCCTCTGTTTCCAGTCTCCTCTTTCTGCCCCTCTGTTTCCAGCCTCCTGTTTCTGCCCCTCTGTTTCCAGTCTCCTGTTTCTCTCCCTCTGTTTCCAGACTCCTGTTTCTGCCCCACTGTTTCCAGCCTCCAGTTTCTGCCCCTCTGTTTCCAGCCTCCTCTTTCTCACCCTCTGGTTCCTGACTCCTGTTTCTCCCCCTCTGTTTCCAGGCTCCTGTTTCTGCCACTCTGTTTCCAGCCTCCTGTTTCTCCCCCTCTGTTTCCAGACTCCTGTTTCTCCCCCTCTGTTTCCAGTCTCCTGTTTCTGCCCCTCTGTTTCCAGACTCCTGTTTCTGCCCCTCTGTTTCCAGCCTCCTGTTTCTGCCCCTCTGTTTCCAGACTCCTGTTTCTCCCCCTCTGTTTGCAGACCCCTGTTTCTCCCCCTGTGTTTTCAGACTCCTGTTTCTGCCCCTCTGTTTCCAGACTCCTGTTTCTCCCCCTCTGTTTCCAGACACCTGTTTCTCCCCCTCTGATTCCAGACTCCTGTTTCTCCCCCTCTGTTTCCAGACTCCTGAATCTCCCCCTCTGTTTCCAGACTCCTGTTTCTGCCCCTCTGTTACCAGACTCCTGTTTCTCACCCTCTGTTTCCAGTCTCCTCTTTCTGCCCCTCTGTTTCCAGCCTCCTGTTTCTGCCCCTCTGTTTCCAGTCTCCTGTTTCTCTCCCTCTGTTTCCAGACTCCTGTTTCTCCCCCTCTGTTTCCAGACTCCTGTTTCTGCCCCTCTGTTTCCAGACTTCTGTTTCTCACCCTGTGTTTCCAGACTCCTGTTTCTCCCCCTCCGTTTCCAGCCTCGTGTTTCTCCCCTCTGTTTCCAGACTCCTATTTCTGCCCTCTGTTTCCAGATTCCTGTTTCTCACCATCTGTTTCCAGACTCCTATTTCTCCCCCTCTGTTTCCAGGCTCCTGTTTCTGCCCCTCTGTTTCCAGACTCCTGTTTCTGCCCCTCTGTTTCCAGACTGCGGTTTCTCACCATCTTTTGCCAGACTCCTGTTTCTGCCCCTCTGTTTCCAGCCTCCTGATCCTCCCCCTCTGTTTCCACACTCCTGTTTCTGCCCCTCTGTTTCCAGACTCCTGTTTCTGCCTCTCTGTTTCCAGACTCCTGTTTCTCACCGTCTGTTTCCAGACTCCTGTTTCTGCCCCTCTGTTTCGAGCCTCCTGATTCTGCCCCTCTGTTTCCAGCCTCCTCTTTCACACCCTCTGTTTCCTGACTCCTGTTTCTCCCCCTCTGTTTCCAGGCTCCTGTTTCTGCCCCTCTGTTTCCAGCCTCCTGTTTCTCCCCCTCTGTTTCCAGACTCCTGTTTCTCCCCCTCTGTTTCCAGTCTCCTGTTTCTGCCCCTCTGTTTCCAGACTCCTGTTTCTCACCCTCTGTTTCCAGACTCCTGTTTCTCGCCCTCTGTTTCCAGACTCCTGTTTCTGCCCCTCTGTTTCCAGACTCCGGTATCTGCCCCTCTGTTTCCAGACTCCTGTTTCTCCCCCTCTGTTTGCAGACCCCTGTTTGTCCCCCACTGTTTTCAGACTCCTGTTTCTGCCCCTCTGTTTCCAGATTCCTGTTTCTCCCCCTCTGTTTCCAGACTCCTGTTTCTCCCCCTCTGTTTCCAGACTCCTGTTTCTCCCCCTCTGTTTCCAGACTCCTGTTTCTCCCCCTCTGTTTCCAGACTCCTGTTTCTCCCCCTCTGTTTCCAGACTCCTGTTTCTGCCCCTCTGTTTCCAGACTCCTGCTTCTCACCCTCTGTTTCCAGTCTCCTCTTTCTGCCCCTCTGTTTCCAGCCTCCTGTTTCTGCCCCTCTGTTTCCAGTCTCCTGTTTCTCTCCCTCTGTTTCCAGACTCCTGTTTCTCCCCCTCTGTTTCCAGACTCATGTTTCTGCCCCTCTGTTTCCAGACTCCTGATTCTCCCCCTCTGTTCCCAGCATCCTGTTTCTCCCCCTCTGTTTCCAGACTCCTATTTCTGCCCCTCTGTTTCCAGACTCCTGTTTCTCACCATCTGTTGCCAGACTCCTGTTTCTGCCACTCTGTTTCCAGTCTCCTGTTTCTCCCCCTCTGTTTCCACACTCCTGTTTCTGCCCCTCTGTTTCCAGCCTCCTGTTTCTCCCCCTCTGTTTCCAGACTCCTGTTTCTGCCCCTCTGTTTCCAGACGCCTGTTTCTGCCTCTCTGTTTCCAGACTCCTGTTTCTCACCGTCTGTTTCCAGACTCCTGTTTCTGCCCCTCTGTTTCGAGCCTCCTGATTCTGCCCCTCTGTTTCCAGCCTCCTCTTTCTCACCCTCTGGTTCCTGACTCCTGTTTCTCCCCCTCTGTTTCCAGGCTCCTGTTTCTGCCCCTCTGTTTCCAGCCTCCTGTTTCTCACCCTCTGTTTCCAGACTCCTGTTTCTCCCCCTCTGTTTCCAGTCTCCTGTTTCTGCCCCTCTGTTTCCAGACTCCTGTTTCAGCCCCTCTGTTTCCAGCCTCCTGTTTCTGCCCCTCTGTTTCCAGACTCCCGTTTCTCCCCCTCTGTTTGCAGACCGCTGTTTCTCCCCCTCTGTTTTCAGACTCCAGTTTCTGCCCCTCTGTTACCAGACTCCTGTTTCTCCCCCTCTGTTTCCAGACTCCTGTTTCTCCCCCTCTGTTTCCAGCCTCCTGTTTCTCCCCCTCTGTTTCCAGACTCCTGTTTCTCCCCCTCTGTTTCCAGTCTCCTCCTTCTGCCCCTCTGTTTCCAGCCTCCTGTTTCTGCCCCTCTGTTTCCAGACTCCTGTTTCTCTCCCTCTGTTTCCAGACTCCTGTTTCTCCCCCTCTGTTTCCCGACTCCTGTTTCTGCCCCTCTGTTTCCAGACTTCTGTTTCTCACCCTGAGTTTCCAGACTCCTGTTTCTCCCCCTCTGTTTCCAGTCTCCTGTTTCTCCCCTCTGTTTCCAGACTCCTATTACTGCCCTCTGATTCCAGACTCCTGTTTCTCACCATCTGTTTCCACACTCCTATTTCTCCCCCTCTGTTTCCAGGCTCCTGTTTCTGCCCCTCTGTTACCAGCCTCCTGTTTCTCCCACTCTCTGTCCAGACTCCTGTTTTTCCTCCTCTGTTTGCAGACTCCTGTTTCTCCCCCTCTGTTTTCAGACTCCTGTTTCTGCCCCTCTGTTTCCAGACTCCAATTTCTCCCCCTCTGTTTCCAGACTCCTGTTTCTCCCCCTCTGTTTCCAGACCCCTGTTTCTCCCCCTCTGTTTCCAGACTCCTGTTTCTCCCCCTCTGTTTCCAGTCTCCTGTTTCTCCACCTCTGTTTCCACACTCCTGTTTCTCACCCTCTGTTTCCAGTCTCCTGTTTCTCCCCCTCTGTTTCGAGCCTCCTGTTTCTGCCCCTCTGTTTCCAGCCTCCTGGTTCTGCCCCTCTGTTTCCAGCCTCCTGTTTCTGCCCCTCTGTTTCCAGACTCCTGTTTCTCCTCCTCTGTTTACAGGCTCCTATTTCTCCCCCTCTGATTTCAGACTCCTGATTCTGCCCCTCTGTTTCCAGACTCCTGTTTCTCCCCCTCTGTTTCCAGACTCCTGCTTCTCCCCCTCTGTTTCCAGCCTCCTGTTTCTGCCCCTCTGATTCGAGACTCCTGTTTCTGCCCCTCTGTTTCCAGCCTCCTGTTTCTCCCCCTCTGTTTCCAGACTCCTGTTTCTCCCCCTCTGTTTCCAGACTCCTGTTTCTGCCCCTCTGTTTCCAGTCTCCTGTTTCTGCCCCTCTGTTTCCAGAATCCTGTTTCTCACCCTCTGTTTCCAGACTCCTGTTTCTGCCCCTCTGTTTCCAGACTCCTGTTTCTGCCCCTCTGTTTGCAGACGCCTGTTTCTCCCCCTCTGTTTCCAGACTCCTGTTTCTGCCCCACTGTTTCCAGCCTCCTGTTTCTGCCCCTCTGTTTCCAGACTCCTGTTTCTCCCCCTCTGTTTGCAGACCCCCGTTTCTCCCCCACTGTTTTCAGTCTCCTGTTTCTGCCCCTCTGTTTCCAGACTCCTGTTTCTCCCTCTCTGTTTCCAGACTCCTGTTTCTCCCCCTCTGTTTCCAGACTCCTGTTTCTCCCCCTCTGTTTCCAGACTCCTGTTTCTCCCCCTCTGTTTCCAGACTCCTGTTTCTGCCCCTCTGTTTCCAGACTCCTGTTTCTCACCCTCTGTTTCCAGTCTCCTCTTTCTGCCCCTCTGTTTCCAGCCTCCTGTTTCTGCCCCTCTGTGTCCAGTCTCCTGTTTCTCTCCCTCTGTTTCCAGACTCCTGTTTCTCCCCCTCTGTTTCCAGACTCCTGTTTCTGCCTCTCTGTTTCCAGTCTCCTGTTTCTCCCCCTCTGTTTCCACACTCCTGTTTCTGCCCCTCTGTTTCCAGACTCCTGTTTCTGCTTCTCTGTTTCCAGACTCCTGTTTCTCACCGTCTGTTTCCAGAGTCCTGTTTCTGCCCCTCTGTTTCGAGCCTCCTGATTCTGCCCCTCTGTTTCCAGCCTCCTCTTTCTCACCCTCTGCTTCCTGACTCCTATTTCTCCCCCTCTGTTTCCAGGCTCCTGTTTCTGCCCCTCTGTTTCGAGCCTCCTGTTTCTGCCCCTCTGTTTCCAGCCTCCTGGTTCTGCCCCTCTGTTTCCAGCCTCCTGTTTCTGCCCCTCTGTTTCCAGAATCCTGTTTCTCCTCCTCTGTTTACAGGCTCCTATTTCTCCCCCTCTGATTTCAGACTCCTGATTCTGCCCCTCTGTTTCCAGACTCCTGTTTCTCCCCCTCTGTTTCCAGACTCCTGCTTCTCCCCCTCTGTTTCCAGCCTCCTGTTTCTGCCCCTCTGTTTCCAGACTCCTGTTTCTCCCCCTCTGTTTCCAGACTCCTGTTTCTCCCCCTCTGTTTCCAGACTCCTGTTTGTGCCCCTCTGTTTCCAGACTCCTGTTTCTCACCCTCTGTTTCCAGTCTCCTCTTTCTGCCCCTCTGTTTCCAGCCTCCTGTTTCTGCCTCTCTGTTTCCAGTCTCCTGTTTCTCCCCCTCTGTTTCCACACTCCTGTTTCTGCCCCTCTGTTTCCAGCCTCCTGTTTCTCCGCCTCTGTTTCCAGACTCCTGTTTCTGCCCCTCTGTTTCCAGACTCCTGTTTCTGCTTCTCTGTTTCCAGACTACTGTTTCTCACCGTCTGTTTCCAGACTCCTGTTTCTGCCCCTCTGTTTCGAGCCTCCTGATTCTGCCCCTCTGTTTCCAGCCTCCTCTTTCTCACCCTCTGTTTCCTGACTCCTATTTCTCCCCCTCTGTTTCCAGGCTCCTGTTTCTGCCCCTCTGTTTCGAGCCTCCTGTTTCTGCCCCTCTGTTTCCAGCCTCCTGGTTCTGCCCCTCTGTTTCCAGCCTCCTGTTTCTGCCCCTCTGTTTCCAGACTCCAGTTTCTCCTGCTCTGTTTACAGGCTCCTATTTCTCCCCCTCTGATTTCAGACTCCTGATTCTGCCCCTCTGTTTCCAGACTCCTGTTTCTCCCCCTCTGTTTCCAGACTCCTGCTTCTCCCCCTCTGTTTCCAGCCTCCTGTTTCTGCCCCTCTGTTTCGAGACTCCTGTTTCTGCCCCTCTGTATCCAGCCTCCTGTTTCTCCACCTCTGTTTCCAGACTCCTGTTTCTCCCCCTCTGTTTCCAGACTCCTGTTTCTGCCCCTCTGTTTCCAGTCTCCTGTTTCTGCCCCTCTGTTTCCAGAATCCTGTTTCTCACCCTCTGTTTCCAGACTCCTGTTTCTGTCCCTCTGTTTCCAGACTCCTGTTTCGGCCCCTCTGTTTGCAGACGCCTGTTTCTCCCCCTCTGTTTCCAGACTCCTGTTTCTGCCCCACTGTTTCCAGCCTCCTGTTTCTGCCCCTCTGTTTCCAGACTCCTGTTTCTCCCCCTCTGTTTGCAGACCCCTGTTTCTCCCCCACTGTTTTCAGACTCCTGTTTCTGCCCCTCTGTTTCCAGACTCCTGTTTCTCCCTCTCTGTTTCCAGACTCCTGTTTCTCCCCCTCTGTTTCCAGACTCCTGTTTCTCCCCCTCTGTTTCCAGACTCCTGTTTCTCCCCCTCTGTTTCCAGACTCCTGTTTCTGCCCCTCTGTTTCCAGACTCCTGTTTCTCAACCTCTGTTTCCAGTCTCCTGTTTCTCCCCCTCTGTTTCCAGACTCCTGTTTCTCACCATCTGTTTCCAGACTCCTGTTTCTCCCCCTCTGTTTCCAGGCTCCTGTTTCTGCCCCTCTGTTTCCAGCCTCCTGTTTCTCCCACTCTGTATCCAGACTCCTGTTTTTCCTCCTCTGTTTGCAGACTCCTGTTTCTCCCCCTCTGTTTCCAGACTCCTGTTTCTCCCCCTCTGTTTCCAGTCTCCTGTTTCTCCACCTCTGTTTCCACACTCCTGTTTCTCACCCTCTGTTTCCAGGCTCCTGTTTCTCCCCCTCTGTTTCGAGCCTCCTGTTTCTGCCCCTCTGTTTCCAGCCTCCTGGTTCTGCCCCTCTGTTTCCAGCCTCCTGTTTCTGCCCCTCTGTTTCCAGACTCCTGTTTCTCCTCCTCTGTTTACAGGCTCCTATTTCTCCCCCTCTGATTTCAGACTCCTGATTCTGCCCCTCTGTTTCCAGACTCCTGTTTCTCCCCCTCTGTTTCCAGACTCCTGCTTCTCCCCCTCTGTTTCCAGCCTCCTGTTTCTGCCCCTCTGTTTCGAGACTCCTGTTTCTGCCCCTCTGTTTCCAGCCTCCTGTTTCTCCCCCTCTGTTTCCAGACTCCTGTTTCTGCCCCTCTGTTTCCAGACTCCTGTTTCTCTCCCTCTGTTTCCAGACTCCTGTTTCTCCCCCTCTGTTTCCAGACTCCTGTTTCTGCCCCTCTGTTTCCAGTCTCCTGTTTCGCCCCCTCTGTTTCCACACTCCTGTTTCTGCCCCTCTGTTTCCAGCCTCCTGTTTCTCCGCCTCTGTTTCCAGACTCCTGTTTCTGCCCCTCTGTTTCCAGACTCCTGTTTCTGCTTCTCTGTTTCCAGACTCCTGTTTCTCACCGTCTGTTTCCAGACTCCTGTTTCTGCCCCTCTGTTTCGAGCCTCCTGATTCTGCCCCTCTGTTTCCAGCCTCCTCTTTCTCACCCTCTGTTTCCTGACTCCTGTTTCTCCCCCTCTGTTTCCAGGCTCCTGTTTCTGCCCCTCTGTTTCCAGCCTCCTGTTTCTCCCCCTCTGTTTCCAGACTCCTGTTTCTCCCCCTCTGTTTCCAGTCTCCTGTTTCTGCCCCTCTGTTTCCAGACTCCTGTTTCAGCCCCTCTGTTTCCAGCCACCTGTTTCTGCCCCTCTGTTTCCAGACTCCTGTTTCTCCCCCACTGTTTGCAGACCGCTGTTTCTCCCCCTCTGTTTTCAGACTCCAGTTTCTGCCCCTCTGTTTACAGACTCCTGTTTCTCCCCCTCTGTTTCCAGACTCCTGTTTCTCCCCCTCTGATTCCAGACTCCTGTTTCTCCCCCTCTGTTTCCAGACTCCTGTTTCTCCCCCTCTGTTTCCAGTCTCCTCTTTCTGCCCCTCTGTTTCCAGCCTCCTGTTTCTGCCCCTCTGTTTCCAGTCTCCTGTTTCTCTCCCTCTGTTTCCAGACCCCTGTTTCTCCCCCTCTGTTTCCCGACTCCTGTTTCTGCCCCTCTGTTTCCAGACTTCTGTTTCTCACCCTGAGTTTCCAGACTCCTGTTTCTCCCCCTCTGTTTCCAGTCTCCTGTTTCTCGCCTCTGTTTGCAGACTCCTGTTTCTGCCCTCTGTTTCCAGACTCCTGTTTCTCACCATCTGTTTCCAGACTCCTATTTCTCCCCCTCTGTTTCCAGGCTCCTGTTTCTGCCCCTCTGTTTCCAGCCTCCTGTTTCTCCCACTCTGTGTCCAGACTCCTGTTTTTCCTCCTCTGTTTGCAGACTCCTGTTTCTCCCCCTCTGTTTTCAGACTCCTGTTTCTGCCCCTCTGTTTCCAGACTCCTGTTTCTCCCCCTCTGTTTCCAGACTCCTGTTTCTCCCCCTCTGTTTCCAGACTCCTGTTTCTCCCCCTCTGTTTCCAGACTCCTGTTTCTACCCCTCTGTTTCCAGTCTCCTGTTTCTCCACCTCTGTTTCCACACTCCTGTTTCTCACCCTCTGTTTCCAGGATCCTGTTTCTCCCCCTCTGTTTCGAGCCGCCTGTTTCTGCCCCTCTGTTTCCAGCCTCCTGGTTCTGCCCCTCTGTTTCCAGCCTCCTGTTTCTGCCCCTCTGTTTCCAGACTCCTGTTTCTCCTCCTCTGTTTACAGGCTCCTATTTCTCCCCCTCTGATATCAGACTCCTGATTCTGCCCCTCTGTTTCCAGACTCCTGTTTCTCCCCCTCTGTTTCCAGACTCCTGCTTCTCCCCCTCTGTTTCCAGCCTCCTGTTTCTGCCCCTCTGTTTCGAGACTCCTGTTTCTGCCCCTCTGTTTCCAGCCTCCTGTTTCTCCCCCTCTGTTTCCAGACTCCTGTTTCTCCCCCTCTGTTTCCAGACTCCTGTTTCTGCCCCTCTGTTTCCAGTCTCCTGTTTCTGCCCCTCTGTTTCCAGAATCCTGTTTCTCACCCTCTGTTTCCAGACTCCTGTTTCTGCCCCTCTTTTTCCAGACTCCTGTTTCTGCACCTCTGTTTGCAGACGCCTGTTTCTCCCCCTCTGTTTCCAGACTCCTGTTTCTGCCCCACTGTTTCCAGCCTCCTGTTTCTGCCCCTCTGTTTCCAGACTCCTGTTTCTCCCCCTCTGTTTGCAGACCCCTGTTTCTCCCCCACTGTTTTCAGACTCCTGTTTCTGCCCCTCTGTTTCCAGACTCCAGTTTCTCCCTCTCTGTTTCCAGACTCTTGTTTCTCCCCCTCTGTTTCCAGACTCCTGTTTCTCACCCTCTGTTTCCAGTCTCCTCTTTCTGCCCCTCTGTTTCCAGCCTCCTGTTTCTGCCCCTTTGTGTCCAGTCTCCTGTTTCTCTCCCTCTGTTTCCAGACTCCTGTTTCTCCCCCTCTGTTTCCAGACTCCTGTTTCTGCCTCTCTGTTTCCAGTCTCCTGTTTCTCCCCCTCTGTTTCCACACTCCTGTTTCTGCCCCTCTGTTTCCAGCCTCCTGTTTCTCCCCCTCTGTTTCCAGTCTCCTGTTTCTGCCCCTCTGTTTCCAGACTCCTGTTTCAGCCCCTCTGTTTCCAGCCTCCTGTTTCTGCCCCTCTGTTTCCAGACCGCTGTTTCTCCCCCTCTGTTTTCAGACTCCACTTTCTGCCCCTCTGTTTACAGACTCCTGTTTCTCCCCCTCTGTTTCCAGACTCCTGTTTCTCCCCCTCTGATTCCAGACTCCTGTTTCTCCCCCTCTGTTTCCAGACTCCTGTTTCTCCCCCTCTGTTTCCAGTCTCCTCTTTCTGCCCCTCTGTTTCCAGCCTCCCGTTTCTGCCCCTCTGTTTCCAGTCTCCTGTTTCTCTCCCTCTGTTTCCAGACTCCTGTTTCTCCCCCTCTGTTTCCCGACTCCTGTTTCTGCCCCACTGTTTCCAGACTTCTGTTTCTCAACCCGAGTTTCCAGACTCCAGTTTCTCCCCCTCTGTTTTTCAGTCTCCTGTTTCTCGCCTCTGTTTGCAGACTCCTGTTTCTGCCCTCTGTTTCCAGACTCCTTTTTCTCACCATCTGTTTCCAGACTCCTATTTCTCCCCCTCTGTTTCCAGGCTCCTGTTTCTGCCCCTCTGTTTCCAGCCTCCTGTTTCTCCCACTCTGTGTCCAGACTCCTGTTTTTCCTCCTCTGTTTGCAGACTCCTGTTTCTCCCCCTCTGTTTTCAGACTCCTGTTTCTGCCCCTCTGTTTCCAGACTCCTGTTTCTCCCCCTCTGTTTCCAGACTCCTGTTTCTCCCCCTCTGTTTCCAGACTCCTTTTTCTCCCCCTCTGTTTCCAGACTCCTGTTTCTCCCCCTCTGTTTCCAGTCTCCTGTTTCTCCACCTCTGTTTCCAGACTCCTGTTTCTCACCCTCTGTTTCCAGGCTCCTGTTTCTCCCCCTCTGTTTCGAGCCTCCTGTTTCTGCCCCTCTGTTTCCAGCCTCCTGGTTCTGCCCCTCTGTTTCCAGCCTCCTGTTTCTGCCCCTCTGTTTCCAGCCTCCTGTTTCTCCCCCTCTGTTTCCAGACTCCTGTTTCTCCTTCTCTGTTTACAGGCTCCTATTTCTCCCCCTCTGTTTCCAGACTCCTGTTTCTGCCCCTCTGTTTCCAGACTCCTGTTTCTCCCCCTCTGTTTCCAGACTCCTGCTTCTCCCCCTCTGTTTCCAGCCTCCTGTTTCTGCCCCTCTGTTTCGAGACTCCTGTTTCTGCCCCTCTGTTTCCAGCCTCCTGTTTCTCCCCCTCTGTTTCCAGACTCCTGTTTCTCCCCCTCTTTTTCCAGACTCCGGTTTCTCACCCTCTGTTTCCAGGCTCCTGTTTCTCCCCCTCTGTTTCGAGCCTCCTGTTTCTGCCCCTCTGTTTCCAGCCTCCTGGTTCTGCCCCTCTGTTTCCAGCCTCCTGTTTCTCCCCCTCTGTTTCCAGACTCCTGTTTCTCCTCCTCTGTTTACAGGCTCCTATTTCTCCCCCTCTGTTTTCAGACTCCTGATTCTGCCCGTCTGTTTCCAGACTCCTGTTTCTCCCCCTCTGTTTCCAGACTCCTGCTTCTCCCCCTCTGTTTCCAGCCTCCTGTTTCTGCCCCTCTGTTTCGAGACTCCTGTTTCTGCCCCTCTGTTTCCAGCCTCCTGTTTCTCCCCCTCTGTATCCAGACTCCTGTTTCTCCCCCTCTGTTTCCAGACTCCTGTTTCTGCCCCTCTGTTTCCAGTCTCCTGTTTCTGCCCCTCTGTTTCCAGAATCCTGTTTCTCACCCTCTGTTTACAGACTCCTGTTTCTGCCCCTCTGTTTCCAGACTCCTGTTTCTCCCCCTCTGGTTCCACGCTCCTGTTTCTGCCCCACTGTTTCCAGACTCCTGTTTCTCACCCTCTGTTTCCAGACTCCTGTTTCTGCCCCTCTGTATCCAGTCTCCTGTTTCTGCCCCTCTGTTTCCAGACTCCGGTTTCTGCCCCTCTGTTTCCAGACGCCTGTTTCTCACCCTCTGTTTCCAGTCTCCTGTTTCTCCCCATCAATTTCCAGACTCCTGTTTCACACCCTCTGTTTCCAGCCTCCTGTTTCTCGCCCTCTGTTTCCAGACTCCTGTTTCTGCCCCTCTGTTTCCAGACTCCTGTTTCTGCCCCTCTGTTTCCAGACTCCTGTTTCTGCCCCTCTGTTTCCAGCCTCCTGTTTCTGCCCCTCTGTTTCCAGACTCCTGTTTCTCACCCTCTGTTTGCAGACCCCTGTTTCTCCCCCTCTGTTTTCAGACTCCTGTTTCTGCCCCTCTGTTTCCAGACACCTGTTTCTCCCCCTCTGTTTCCAGACTCCTGTTTCTCCCCCTCTGTTTGCAGACCCCTGCTTCTCCCCCTCTGTTTCCAGACTCCTGTTTCTGCCCCTCTGTTTCCAGACTCCGGTTTCTGCCCCTCTGTTTCCAGACTCCTGTTTCTCACCCTCTGTTTCCAGCCTCCTGTTTCGCGCCCTCTGTTTCTAGACTCCTGTTTCTGCCCCACTGTTTCCAGACTCCTGTTTCTGCCCCTCTGTTTCCAGACTCCTTTTTCTGCCCCTCTGTTTCCAGCCTCCTGTTTCTGCCCCTCTGTTTCCAGACTCCTGTTTCTCCCCCTCTGTTTGCAGACCCCTGTTTCTCCCCCTCTGTTTTCAGACTCCTGTTTCTGCCCCTCTGTTTCCAGACTCCTGTTTCTCCCCCTCTGTTTCCAGACTCCTGTTTCTCCCCCAATGTTTGCAGACCCCTGTTTCTGCAACTCTGATTTCAGACTCCTGTTTCTGCCCCTCTATTTCCAGACTCCTGTTTCTCCCCCTCTGTTTCCAGACTCCTGATTCTCCCCCTCTGTTTCCAGACTCCTGTTTCTCCCCCTCTGTTTCCAGAATCCTGTTTCTCCCCCTCTGTTTCCAGACTCCTGTTTCTGCCCCTCTGATTCCAGACTCCTGTTCTCACCCTCTGTTTCCAGTCTCCTCTTTCTGCCCCTTTGTTTCCAGCCTCCTGTTTCTGCCCCTCTATTTCCAGTCTCCTGTTTCTCTCCCTCTGTTTCCAGACTCCTGTTTCTCCCCCTCTGTTTCCAGACTACTGTATCTGCCCCTCTGTTTCCAGCCTCCTGTTTATGCCCCTCTTTTTCCAGCGTCCTGTTTCTCCTCCTCTGTTTACAGGGTCCTGTTTCTCCCCCTCTTTTTTCAGACTCCTGATTCTGTCCCTCTGTTTCCAGACTCCTGTTTCTCCCCCTCTGTTTCCAGACTCCTGCTTCTCCCCCTCTGTTTCCAGCCTCCTGTTTCTGCCCCTCTGTTTCGAGACTCCTGTTTCTGCCCCTCTGTTTCCAGCCTCCTGTTTCTGCCCCTCTGTTTCCAGTCTCCTGTTTCTGCCCCTCTGTTTCCAGACTCCTGTTTCTGCTTCTCTGTTTCCAGACTCCTGTTTCTCACCGTCTGTTTCCAGACTCCTGTTTCTGCCCCTCTGTTTCGAGCCTCCTGATTCTGCCCCTCTGTTTCCAGCCTCCTCTTTCTCACCCTCTGTTTCCTGACTCCTGTTTCTTCCCCTCTGTTTCCAGACTCCTGTTTCTGCCCCTCTGTTTCCAGCGTCCTGATTCTGCCCCTCTGTTTCCAGACTCCTGTTTCTCACCCTCTGTTTCCAGACTCCTGTTCCTCCCCCTCTGTTTCCTGACTCCTGTTTCTCCCCCTCTGCTTCCAGACTCCTGATTCTCACCCTCTGTTTCCAGACTCCTGTTTCTCCCCCTCTGTTTCCAGACTCCTGTTTCTCCCCCTCTGTTTCCAGACTCCTGTTTCTCCCCCTCTGTTTCCAGACTCCTGTTTCTCCCCCTCTGTTTCCAGTCTCCTGTTTCTGCCCCTCTGTTTCCAGACTCCTGTTTCAGCCCCTCTGTTTCCAGCCACCTGTTTCTGCCCCTCTGTTTCCAGACTCCTGTTTCTCCCCCACTGTTTGCAGACCGCTGTTTCTCCCCCTCTGTTTTCAGACTCCAGTTTCTGCCCCTCTGTTTACAGACTCCTGTTTCTCCCCCTCTGTTTCCAGACTCCTGTTTCTCCCCCTCTGATTCCAGACTCCTGTTTCTCCCCCTCTGTTTCCAGACTCCTGTTTCTCCCCCTCTGTTTCCAGTCTCCTCTTTCTGCCCCTCTGTTTCCAGCCTCCTGTTTCTGCCCCTCTGTTTCCAGTCTCCTGTTTCTCTCCCTCTGTTTCCAGACTCCTGTTTCTCCCCCTCTGTTTCCCGACTCCTGTTTCTGCCCCTCTGTTTCCAGACTTCTGTTTCTCACCCTGAGTTTCCAGACTCCTGTTTCTCCCCCTCTGTTTCCAGTCTCCTGTTTCTCGCCTCTGTTTGCAGACTCCTGTTTCTGCCCTCTGTTTCCAGACTCCTGTTTCTCACCATCTGTTTCCAGACTCCTATTTCTCCCCCTCTGTTTCCAGGCTCCTGTTTCTGCCCCTCTGTTTCCAGCCTCCTGTTTCTCCCACTCTGTGTCCAGACTCCTGTTTTTCCTCCTCTGTTTGCAGACTCCTGTTTCTCCCCCTCTGTTTTCAGACTCCTGTTTCTGCCCCTCTGTTTCCAGACTCCTGTTTCTCCCCCTCTGTTTCCAGACTCCTGTTTCTCCCCCTCTGTTTCCACACTCCTGTTTCTCCCCCTCTGTTTCCAGACTCCTGTTTCTACCCCTCTGTTTCCAGTCTCCTGTTTCTCCACCTCTGTTTCCACACTCCTGTTTCTCACCCTCTGTTTCCAGGATCCTGTTTCTCCCCCTCTGTTTCGAGCCGCCTGTTTCTGCCCCTCTGTTTCCAGCCTCCTGGTTCTGCCCCTCTGTTTCCAGCCTCCTGTTTCTGCCCCTCTGTTTCCAGACTCCTGTTTCTCCTCCTCTGTTTACAGGCTCCTATTTCTCCCCCTCTGATATCAGACTCCTGATTCTGCCCCTCTGTTTCCAGACTCCTGTTTCTCCCCCTCTGTTTCCAGACTCCTGCTTCTCCCCCTCTGTTTCCAGCCTCCTGTTTCTGCCCCTCTGTTTCGAGACTCCTGTTTCTGCCCCTCTGTTTCCAGCCTCCTGTTTCTCCCCCTCTGTTTCCAGACTCCTGTTTCTCCCCCTCTGTTTCCAGACTCCTGTTTCTGCCCCTCTGTTTCCAGTCTCCTGTTTCTGCCCCTCTGTTTCCAGAATCCTGTTTCTCACCCTCTTTTTCCAGACTCCTGTTTCTGCCCCTCTTTTTCCAGACTCCTGTTTCTGCCCCTCTGTTTGCAGACGCCTGTTTCTCCCCCTCTGTTTCCAGACTCCTGTTTCTGCCCCACTGTTTCCAGCCTCCTGTTTCTGCCCCTCTGTTTCCAGACTCCTGTTTCTCCCCCTCTGTTTGCAGACCCCTGTTTCTCCCCCACTGTTTTCAGACTCCTGTTTCTGCCCCTCTGTTTCCAGACTCCAGTTTCTCCCTCTCTGTTTCCAGACTCTTGTTTCTCCCCCTCTGTTTCCAGACTCCTGTTTCTCACCCTCTGTTTCCAGTCTCCTCTTTCTGCCCCTCAGTTTCCAGCCTCCTGTTTCTGCCCCTCTGTGTCCAGTCTCCTGTTTCTCTCCCTCTGTTTCCAGACTCCTGTTTCTCCCCCTCTGTTTCCAGACTCCTGTTTCTGCCTCTCTGTTTCCAGTCTCCTGTTTCTCCCCCTCTGTTTCCACACTCCTGTTTCTGCCCCTCTGTTTCCAGCCTCCTGTTTCTCCCCCTCTGTTTCCAGTCTCCTGTTTCTGCCCCTCTGTTTCCAGACTCCTGTTTCAGCCCCTCTGTTTCCAGCCTCCTGTTTCTGCCCCTCTGTTTCCAGACTCCTGTTTCTCCCCCACTGTTTGCAGACCGCTGTTTCTCCCCCTCTGTTTTCAGACTCCAGTTTCTGCCCCTCTGTTTACAGACTCCTGTTTCTCCCCCTCTGTTTCCAGACTCCTGTTTCTCCCCCTCTGATTCCAGACTCCTGTTTCTCCCCCTCTGTTTCCAGACTCCTGTTTCTCCCCCTCTGTTTCCAGTCTCCTCTTTCTGCCCCTCTGTTTCCAGCCTCCTGTTTCTGCCCCTCTGTTTCCAGTCTCCTGTTTCTCTCCCTCTGTTTCCAGACTCCTGTTTCTCCCCCTCTGTTTCCCGACTCCTGTTTCTGCCCCACTGTTTCCAGACTTCTGTTTCTCAACCCGAGTTTCCAGACTCCAGTTTCTCCCCCTCTGTTTTTCAGTCTCCTGTTTCTCGCCTCTGTTTGCAGACTCCTGTTTCTGCCCTCTGTTTCCAGACTCCTTTTTCTCACCATCTGTTTCCAGACTCCTATTTCTCCCCCTCTGTTTCCAGGCTCCTGTTTCTGCCCCTCTGTTTCCAGCCTCCTGTTTCTCCCACTCTGTGTCCAGACTCCTGTTTTTCCTCCTCTGTTTGCAGACTCCTGTTTCTCCCCCTCTGTTTTCAGACTCCTGTTTCTGCCCCTCTGTTTCCAGACTCCTGTTTCTCCCCCTCTGTTTCCAGACTCCTGTTTCTCCCCCTCTGTTTCCAGACTCCTTTTTCTCCCCCTCTGTTTCCAGACTCCTGTTTCTCCCCCTCTGTTTCCAGTCTCCTGTTTCTCCACCTCTGTTTCCAGACTCCTGTTTCTCACCCTCTGTTTCCAGGCTCCTGTTTCTCCCCCTCTGTTTCGAGCCTCCTGTTTCTGCCCCTCTGTTTCCAGCCTCCTGGTTCTGCCCCTCTGTTTCCAGCCTCCTGTTTCTGCCCCTCTGTTTCCAGCCTCCTGTTTCTGCCCCTCTGTTTCCAGACTCCTGTTTCTCCTCCTCTGTTTACAGGCTCCTATTTCTCCCCCTCTGTTTTCAGACTCCTGATTCTGCCCGTCTGTTTCCAGACTCCTGTTTCTCCCCCTCTGTTTCCAGACTCCTGCTTCTCCCCCTCTGTTTCCAGCCTCCTGTTTCTGCCCCTCTGTTTCGAGACTCCTGTTTCTGCCCCTCTGTTTCCAGCCTCCTGTTTCTCCCCCTCTGTTTCCAGACTCCTGTTTCTCCCCCTCTGTTTCCAGACTCCTGTTTCTCACCCTCTGTTTCCAGGCTCCTGTTTCTCCCCCTCTGTTTCGAGCCTCCTGTTTCTGCCCCTCTGTTTCCAGCCTCCTGGTTCTGCCCCTCTGTTTCCAGCCTCCTGTTTCTCCCCCTCTGTTTCCAGACTCCTGTTTCTCCTCCTCTGTTTACAGGCTCCTATTTCTCCCCCTCTGTTTTCAGACTCCTGATTCTGCCCGTCTGTTTCCAGACTCCTGTTTCTCCCCCTCTGTTTCCAGACTCCTGCTTCTCCCCCTCTGTTTCCAGCCTCCTGTTTCTGCCCCTCTGTTTCGAGACTCCTGTTTCTGCCCCTCTGTTTCCAGCCTCCTGTTTCTCCCCCTCTGTATCCAGACTCCTGTTTCTCCCCCTCTGTTTCAAGACTCCTGTTTCTGCCCCTCTGTTTCCAGTCTCCTGTTTCTGCCCCTCTGTTTCCAGAATCCTGTTTCTCACCCTCTGTTTACAGACTCCTGTTTCTGCCCCTCTGTTTCCAGACTCCTGTTTCTGCCCCTCTGTTTGCAGATGCCTGTTTCTCCCCCTCTGTTTCCAGACTCCTGTTTCTCACCCTCTGTTTCCAGCCTCCTGTTTCTCGCCCTCTGTTTCCAGACTCCTGTTTCTCCCCCTCTGGTTCCACGCTCCTGTTTCTGCCCCACTGTTTCCAGACTCCTGTTTCTCACCCTCTGTTTCCAGACTCCTGTTTCTGCCCCTCTGTATCCAGTCTCCTGTTTCTGCCCCTCTGTTTCCAGACTCCGGTTTCTGCCCCTCTGTTTCCAGACGCCTGTTTCTCACCCTCTGTTTCCAGTCTCCTGTTTCTCCCCATCAATTTCCAGACTCCTGTTTCACACCCTCTGTTTCCAGCGTCCTGTTTCTCGCCCTCTGTTTCCAGACTCCTGTTTCTGCCCCTCTGTTTCCAGACTCCTGTTTCTGCCCCTCTGTTTCCAGACTCCTGTTTCTGCCCCTCTGTTTCCAGCCTCCTGTTTCTGCCCCTCTGTTTCCAGACTCCTGTTTCTCACCCTCTGTTTGCAGACCCCTGTTTCTCCCCCTCTGTTTTCAGACTCCTGTTTCTGCCCCTCTGTTTCCAGACACCTGTTTCTCCCCCTCTGTTTCCAGACTCCTGTTTCTCCCCCTCTGTTTGCAGACCCCTGTTTCTCCCCCTCTGTTTCCAGACTCCTGTTTCTGCCCCTCTGTTTCCAGACTCCGGTTTCTGCCCCTCTGTTTCCAGACTCCTGTTTCTCACCCTCTGTTTCCAGCCTCCTGTTTCGCGCCCTCTGTTTCTAGACTCCTGTTTCTGCCCCACTGTTTCCAGACTCCTGTTTCTGCCCCTCTGTTTCCAGACTCCTTTTTCTGCCCCTCTGTTTCCAGCCTCCTGTTTCTGCCCCTCTGTTTCCAGACTCCTGTTTCTCCCCCTCTGTTTGCAGACCCCTGTTTCTCCCCCTCTGTTTTCAGACTCCTGTTTCTGCCCCTCTGTTTCCAGACTCCAGTTTCTCCCCCTCTGTTTCCAGACTCCTGTTTCTCCCCCAATGTTTGCAGACCCCTGTTTCTGCAACTCTGATTTCAGACTCCTGTTTCTGCCCCTCTATTTCCAGACTCCTGTTTCTCCCCCTCTGTTTCCAGACTCCTGATTCTCCCCCTCTGTTTCCAGACTCCTGTTTCTCCCCCTCTGTTTCCAGACTCCTGTTTCTCCCCCTCTGTTTCCAGACTCCTGTTTCTGCCCCTCTGATTCCAGACTCCTGTTCTCACCCTCTGTTTCCAGTCTCCTCTTTCTGCCCCTTTGTTTCCAGCCTCCTGTTTCTGCCCCTCTATTTCCAGTCTCCTGTTTCTCTCCCTCTGTTTCCAGACTCCTGTTTCTCCCCCTCTGTTTCCAGACTCCTGTTTCTGCCCCTCTGTTTCCAGACTACTGTTTCTGCCACTCTGTTTCCAGCCTCCTGTTTATGCCCCTCTTTTTCCAGCGTCCTGTTTCTCCTCCTCTGTTTACAGGCTCCTGTTTCTCCCACTCTGTTTTCAGACTCCTGATTCTGTCCCTCTGTTTCCAGACTCCTGTTTCTCCCCCTCTGTTTCCAGACTCCTGCTTCTCCCCCTCTGTTTCCAGCCTCCTGTTTCTGCCCCTCTGTTTCGAGACTCCTGTTTCTGCCCCTCTGTTTCCAGCCTCCTGTTTCTGCCCCTCTGTTTCCAGTCTCCTGTTTCTGCCCCTCTGTTTCCAGACTCCTGTTTCTCCCCCTCTGTTTCCAGACTCCTGCTTCTCCCCCTCTGATTCCAGCCTCCTGTTTCTGCCCCTCTGTTTCGAGACTCCTGTTTCTGCCCCTCTGTTTCCAGCCTCCTGTTTCTCCCCCTCTGTTTCCACACTCCTATTTCTGCCCCACTGTTTCCAGACTCCTGTTTCTGCCCCTCTGCTTCCAGACTCCTGTTTCTGCCCCTCTGCTTCCAGACTCCGGTTTCTTCCCCTCTGTTTCGAGACTCCTGTTTCTCACCCTCTGTTTCCAGACTCCTGTTTCTCGCCCTCTGTTTCCAGACTCCTGTTTCTGCCCCTCTGTTTCCAGACTCCGGTTTCTGCCCCTCTGTTTCCAGACTCCTGTTTCTGCCCCACTGTTTCCAGCCTCCTGTTTCTGCCCCTCTGCTTCCAGACTCCTGTTTCTCCCCCTCTGTTTGCAGACCCCTGTTTCTCCCCCACTGTTTTCAGACTCCTGTTTCTGCCCCTCTGTTTCCAGACTGGTGTTTCTCCCCCTCTGTTTCCAGACTCCTGTTTCTCCCCCTCTGTTTCCAGACACCTGTTTCTCCCCCTCTGATTCCAGACTCCTGTTTCTCCCCCTCTGTTTCCAGACTCCTGTTTCTGCCCCTCTGTTTCCAGACTCCTGCTTCTCACCCTCTGTTTCCAGTCTCCTCTTTCTGCCCCTCTGTTTCCAGCCTCCTGTTTCTGCCCCTCTGTTTCCAGTCTCCTGTTTCTCTCCCTCTGTTTCCAGTCTCCTCTTTCTCCCCCTCTGTTTCCAGACTCATGTTTCTGCCCCTCTGTTTCCAGACTTCTGTTTCTCGCCCTGTGTTTCCAGACTCCTGTTTCTCCCCCTCTGTTTCCAGACTCCTGTTTCTCCCCCTCTGTTTCCAGACCCTATTTCTGCCCCTCTGCTTCCAGACTCCTGTTTCTCACCATCTGATGCCAGAGTCCTGTTTCTACCCCTCTGTTTCCAGCCTCCTGTTTCTCCCCCTCTGTTTCCACACTCCTGTTTCTGCCCCTCTGTTTCCAGCCTCCTGTTTCTCCCCCTCTTTTCCAGACTCCTGTTTCTGCCCCTCTGTTTCCAGACTCCTGTTTCTGCCTCTCTGTTTCCAGACTCCTGTTTCTCACCGTCTGTTTCCAGACTCCTGTTTCTGCCCCTCTGTTTCGAGCCTCCTGATTCTGCCCCTCTGTTTCCAGCCTCCTCTTTCTCACCC
This sequence comes from Carcharhinus amblyrhynchos, assembly GCF_965287045.1. Taxonomy (NCBI): domain Eukaryota; kingdom Metazoa; phylum Chordata; class Chondrichthyes; order Carcharhiniformes; family Carcharhinidae; genus Carcharhinus; species Carcharhinus amblyrhynchos. The sequence goes on from NW_027650414.1 coordinate 38,358, forward strand.
TCTGGTTCCTGACTCCTGTTTCTCCCCCTCTGTTTCCAGGCTCCTGTTTCTGCCACTCTGTTTCCAGCCTCCTGTTTCTCCCCCTCTGTTTCCAGACTCCTGTCTCTGCCCCTCTGTTTCCAGCCTCCTGTTTCTGCCACTCTGTTTCCAGACTCCTGTTTCTCCCCCTCTGTTTGCAGACCCCTGTTTCTCCCCCTGTGTTTTCAGACTCCTGTTTCTGCCCCTCTGTTTCCAGACTCCTGTTTCTCCCCCTCTGTTTCCAGACACCTGTTTCTCCCCCTCTGATTCCAGACTCCTGTTTCTCCCCCTCTGTTTCCAGACTCCTGAATCTCCCCCTCTGTTTCCAGACTCCTGTTTCTGCCCCTCTGTTACCAGACTCCTGTTTCTCACCCTCTGTTTCCAGTCTCCTCTTTCTGCCCCTCTGTTTCCAGCCTCCTGTTTCTGCCCCTCTGTTTCCAGTCTCCTGTTTCTCTCCCTCTGTTTCCAGACTCCTGTTTCTCCCCCTCTGTTTCCAGACTCCTGTTTCTGCCCCTCTGTTTCCAGCCTCGTGTTTCTCCCCTCTGTTTCCAGACTCCTATTTCTGCCCTCTGTTTCCAGACTCCTGTTTCTCACCATCTGTTTCCAGACTCCTATTTCTCCCCCTCTGTTTCCAGGCTCCTGTTTCTGCCCCTCTGTTTCCAGCCTCCTGTTTCTCCCCCTCTGTGTCCAGACTCCTGTTTTTCCTCCTCTGTTTGCAGACTCCTGTTTCTCCCCCTCTGTTTTCAGACTCCTGTTTCTCACCCTCTGTTTCCAGACTCCTGTTTCTCCCCTTCTGTTTCCAGACTCCTGTTTCTCCCCCTCTGTTTCCAGACTCCTGTTTCTCCCCCTCTGTTTCCAGACTCCTGTTTCTCCCCCTCTGTTTCCAGTCTCCTGTTTCTCCACCTCTGTTTCCAGACACCTGTTTCTCACCCTCTGTTTCCAGGCTCCTGTTTCTCCCCCTCTGTTTCGAGCCTCCTGTTTCTGCCCCGCTGTTTCCAGCCTCCTCTTTCTGCCCCTCTGTTTCCAGCCTCCTGTTTCTGCCCCTCTGTTTCCAGCCTCCTGTTTCTCCCCCTCTGTTTCCAGACTCCTGTTTCTCCTCCTCTGTTTACAGGCTCCTATTTCTCCCCCTCTGTTTTCAGACTCCTGATTCTGCCCCTCTGTTTCCAGACTCCTGTTTCTCCCCCTCTGTTTCCAGACTCCTGCTTCTCCCCCTCTGTTTCCAGCCTCCTGTTTCTGCCCTCTGTTTCCAGACTCCTGTTTCTGCCCCTCTGTTTCCAGCCTCCTGTTTCTCCCCCTCTGTTTCCAGAGTCCTGTTTCTCCGCCATTGTTTCCAGACTCCTGTTTCTGCCCCTCTGTTTCCAGTCTCCTGTTTCTGCCCCTCTGTTTCCAGAATCCTGTTTCTCACCCTCTGTTTCCAGACTCCTGTTTCTGCCCCTCTGTTTCCAGATTCCTGTTTCTGCCCCTCTGTTTGCAGACGCCTGTTTCTCCCCCTCTGTTTCCAGACTCCTGTTTATCACCCTCTGTTTCCAGCCTCCTGTTTCTCGCCCTCTGTTTCCAGACTCCTGTTTCTCCCCCTCTGTTTCCACAATCCTGTTTCTCACCCTCTGTTTCCAGTCTCCTGTTTCTCCCCATCAATTTCCAGACTCCTGTTTCTCACCCTCTGTTTCCAGCCTGCTGTTTCTCCCCCTCAGTTTCCAGACTCCTGTTTCTCCCCCTCTGTTTCCAGACTCCTGTTTCTCCCCCTCTGTTTCCAGACTCCTGTTTCTCCTCCTCTGTTTACAGGCTCCTGTTTCTCCCCCGCTGTTTTCAGACTCCTGATTCTGCCCCTGTGTTTCCAGGCACCTTTTTCTCCCCCTCTGTTTCCTGACTCCTGCTTCTCCCCCTCTGTTTCCAGCCTCCTGTTTCTGCCCCTCTGTTTCGAGACTCCTGTTTCTGCCCCTCTGTTTCCTGCCTCCTGTTTCTCCCCCTCTGTTTCCAGACTCCTGTTTCTGCCCCTCTGTTTCCAGTCTCCTGTTTCTGCCCCTCTGTTTCCAGACTGCTGTTTCTGCCCCTCTGTTTCCAGTCTCCTGTTTCTGCCCCTCTGTTTGCAGACCCCTGTTTCTCACCCTCTGTTTCCAGACTCCTGTTTCTGCCCCTCTGTTTCCAGACTCCTGTTTCTGCCCCTCTGTTTCCAGACTGCTGTTTCTCACCCTCTGTTTCCAGACTCCTGTTTCTGCCCCTCTGTTTCCACAATCCTGTTTCTGCCCCACTGTTTCCTGACTCCTCTTTCTGCCCCTCTGTTTCCAGCCTCCTGTTTCTCCCCCTCTGTTTCCAGACTCCTGTTTCTCCCCCTCTGTTTCCAGACTCCTGTTTCTGCCCCTCTGTTTCCACACTCCTGTTTCTGCCCCACTGTTTCCTGACTCCTCTTTCTGCCCCTCTGTTTCCAGCCTCCTGTTTCTCCCCCTCTGTTTCCAGACTCCTGTTTCTCACCCTCTGTTTCCAGCCTCCTGTTTCTCCCCCTATGTTTCCACACTCCTGTTTCTGCCCCACTGTTTCCAGACTCCTGTTTCTCACCCTCTGTTTCCAGACTTCTGTTTCTGCCCCTCTGTTTCCAGACTCCTGTTTCTGCCCCTCTGTTTCCAGACTCCGGTTTCTGCCCCTCTGTTTCCAGACTCCTGTTTCTCCCCCTCTGTTTCCAGACTCCTGTTTCACCCCCTCTGTTTCCAGACTCCTGTTTCTCCCCCTCTGTTTCCAGACTCCTGTTTCTGCACCTCTGTTTCCAGACTCCTGTTTCTCCTCCTCTGTTTTCAGACTCCTGTTTCTGCCCCTCTGTTTCCAGACTCCTGTTTCTCACCCTCTGTTTCCTGGCTCCTGTTTCTGCCCCACTGTTTCCAGACTCCTCTTTCTGCCCGTCTGTTTCCAGCCTCCTGTTTCTCCCCCTCTGTTTCCAGACTCCTGTTTCTCCCCCTCTGTTTCCAGACTCCTGTTTCTGCCCCTCTCTTTCCAGCCTCCTGTTTCTGCCCCTCTGTTTCCAGCCTCCTGTTTCTGCCCCTCTGTTTCCAGACTCCTGTTTCTCACCCTCTGTTTCCAGTCTCCTCTTTCTGCCCGTCTGTTTCCAGCCTCCTGTTTCTGCCCCTCTATTTCCAGTCTCCTGTTACTCTCCCTCTGTTTCCAGACTCCTGTTTCTCCCCCTCTGTTTCCAGACTCCTGTTTCTGCCCCTCTGTTTCCAGACTCCTGTTTCTGCCCCTCTGTTTCCAGCCTCCTGTTTCTGCCCCTCTTTTTCCAGCCTCCTGTTTCTCCTCCTCTGTTTACAGGCACCTGTTTCTCCCCCTCTTTTTTCAGACTCCTGATTCTGCCCCTCTGTTTCCAGACTCCTGTTTCTGCCCCTCTGTTTCCAGACTCCTGGTTCTCCCCCTCTGTTTCCAGCCTCCTGTTTCTGCCCCTCTGTTTCGACACTCCTGTTTCTGCCCCTCTGTTTCCTGCCTCCTGTTTCTCCCCCTCTGTTTCCAGACTCCTGTTTCTCCCCCTCTGTTTCCAGACTCCTGTTTCTGCCCCTCTGTTTCCAGTCTCCTGTTTCTGCCCCTCTGTTTCCAGACTCCTGTTTCTCACCCTCTGTTTCCAGACTCCTGTTTCTGCCCGTCTGTTTCCTGGCGCCTGTTTCTCACCCTCTGATTCCAGCCTCCTGTATCTCACCCTCTGTTTCCAGCCTCCTGTTTCTCCCCCTCTGTTTCCACACTCCTGTTTCTGCCCCACTGTTTCCAGACTCCTGTTTCTCACCTCTGTTTCCAGACTCCTGTTTCTGCCCCTCTGTTTCCAGACTCCTGTTTCTGCCCCACTGTTTCCAGCCTCCTGTTTCTGCCCCTCTGTTTCCAGACTCCTGTTTCTCGCCCTCTGTTTCCAGACTCCTGTTTCTGCCCCTCTGTTTCCAGACTCCGGTTTCTGCCCCTCTGTTTCCAGACTCCTGTTTCTGCCCCACTGTTTCCAGCCTCCTGTTTCTGCCCCTCTGTTTCCATACTCCTGTTTCTCCCCCTCTGTTTCCAGACTCCTATTTCTGCCCCTCTGTTTCCAGACTCCTGTTTCTCACCATCTGTTGCCAGACTCCTGTTTCTCCCCCTCTGTTTCCAGCCTCCTGTTTCTCCCCCTCTGTTTCCACACTCCTGTTTCTGCCCCTCTGTTTCCAGCCTCCTGTTTCTCCCCCTCTGTTTCCAGACTCCTGTTTCTGCCCCTCTGTTTCCGGACTCCTGTTTCTGCCTCTCTGTTTCCAGACTCCTGTTTCTCACCGTCTGTTTCCAGACTCCTGTATCTGCCCCTCTGTTTCGAGCCTCCTGTTTCTCCCCCTCTGTTTCCAGACTTCTGTTTCTCACCCTGTGTTTCCAGACACCTGTTTCTCCCACTCCGTTCCCAGCCTCGTGGTTCTCCCCTCTGTTTCCAGACTCCTATTTCTGCCCTCTGTTTCCAGACTCCTGTTTCTCACCATCTGTTTCCAGACTCCTATTTCTCCCCCTCTGTTTCCATGCTCCTGTTTCTGCCCCTCTGTTTCCAGCCTCCTGTTTCTCCCCCTCTGTGTCCAGACTCCTGTTTTTCCTCCTCTGTTTGTAGACTCCTGTTTCTCCCCCTCTGTTTTCAGACTCCTGTTTCTCACCCTCTGTTTCCAGACTCCTGTTTCTCCCCTTCTGTTTCCAGACTCCTGTTTCTCCCCCTCTGTTTCCAGACTCCTGTTTCTCCCCCTCTGTTTCCAGACTCCTGTTTCTCCCCCTCTGTTTCCAGTCTTCTGTTTCTCCACCTCTGTTTCCAGACTCCTGTTTCTCACCCTCAGTTTCCAGGCTCCTGTTTCTCCCCCTCTGTTTCGAGCCTCCTGTTTCTGCCCCGCTGTTTCCAGCCTCCTGTTTCTGCCCCTCTGTTTCCAGCCTCCTGTTTCTGCCCCTCTGTTTCCAGCCTCCTGTTTCTCCCCCTCTGTTTCCAGACTCCTGTTTCTCCTCCTCTGTTTACAGGCTCCTATTTCTCCCCCTCTGTTTTCAGACTCCTGATTCTGCCCCTCTCTTTCCAGACTCCTGTTTCTCCCCCTCTGTTTCCAGACTCCTGCTTCTCCCCCTCTGTTTCCAGCCTCCTGTTTCTGCCCTCTGTTTCCAGACTCCTGTTTCTGCCCCTCTGTTTCCAGCCTCCTGTTTCTCCCCCTCTGTTTCCAGACTCCTGTTTCTCCGCCGCTGTTTCCAGACTCCTGTTTCTGCCCCTCTGTTTCCAGTCTCCTGTTTCTGCCCCTCTGTTTCCAGAATCCTGTTTCTCACCCTCTGTTTCCAGACTCCTGTTTCTGCCCCTCTGTTTCCAGACTCCTGTTTCTGCCCCTCTGTTTGCAGACGCCTGTTTCTCCCCCTCTGTTTCCAGACTCCTGTTTATCACCCTCTGTTTCCAGCCTCCTGTTTCTCGCCCTCTGTTTCCAGACTCCTGTTTCTCCCCCTCTGTTTCCACACTCCTGTTTTTCACCCTCTGTTTCCAGTCTCCTGTTTCTCCCCATCAATTTCCAGACTCCTGTTTCTCACCCTCTGTTTCCAGCCTGCTGTTTCTCCCCCTCTGTTTCCAGACTCCTGTTTCTCCCCCTCTGTTTCCAGGCTCCTGTTTCTCCCCCTCTGTTTCCAGACTCCTGTTTCTCCTCCTCTGTTTACAGGCTCCTGTTTCTCCCCCGCTGTTTTCAGACTCCTGATTCTGCCCCTGTGTTTCCAGGCTCCTGTTTCTCCCCCTCTGTTTCCTGACTCCTGCTTCTCCCCCTCTGTTTCCAGCCTCCTGTTTCTGCCCCTCTGTTTCCTGACACCTGTTTCTGCCCCTCTGTTTCCTGCCTCCTGTTTCTCCCCCTCTGTTTCCAGACTCCTGTTTCTGCCCCTCTGTTTCCAGTCTCCTGTTTCTGCCCCTCTGTTTCCAGACTGCTGTTTCTGCCCCTCTATATCCAGTCTCCTGTTTCTGCCCCTCTGTTTCCAGACTCCTGTTTCTCCCCCTCTGTTTCCAGTCTCCTCATTCTGCCCCTCTGTTTCCAGACTTCTGTTTCTGCCCCTCTGTTTCCAGACTCCTGTTTCTGCCCCTCTGTTTCCAGACTCCTGTTTCTGCCCCTCTGTTTCCAGACTTCTGTTTCTGCCCCTCTGTTTCCAGACTCCTGTTTCTGCCCCTCTGTTTCCAGACTCCGGTTTCTGCCCCTCTGTTTCCAGAATCCTGTTTCTCCCCCTCTGTTTCCAGACTCCTGTTTCACCACCTCTGTTTCCAGACTCCTGTTTCTCCCCCTCTGTTTCCAGACTCCTGTTTCTGCCCCTCTGTTTCCAGACTCCTTTTTCTCCTCCTCTGTTTTCAGACTCCTGTTTCTGCCCCTCTGATTCCAGACTCCTGTTTCTCACCCTCTGTTTCCTGGCTCCTGTTTCTGCCCCACTGTTTCCAGACTCCTCTTTCTGCCCCTCTGTTTCCAGCCTCCTGTTTCTCCCCCTCTGTTTCCAGACTCCTGTTTCTCCCCCTCTGTTTCCAGACTCCTGTTTCTGCCCCTCTCTTTCCAGCCTCCTGTTTCTGCCCCTCTGTTTCCAGCCTCCTGTTTCTGCCCCTCTGTTTCCAGCCTCCTGTTTCTGCCCCTCTGTTTCCAGACTCCTGTTTCTCACCCTCTGTTTCCAGTCTCCTCTTTCTGCCCCTCTGTTTCCAGCCTCCTGTTTCTGCCCCTCTGTTTCCAGCCTCCTGTTTCTGCCCCTCTGTTTCCAGACTCCTGTTTCTCACCCTCTGTTTCCAGTCTCCTCTTTCTGCCCCTCTGTTTCCAGCCTCCTGTTTCTGCCCCTCTATTTCCAGACTCCTGTTTCTCTCCCTCTGTTTCCAGACTCCTGTTTCTCCCCCTCTGTTTCCAGACTCCTGTTTCTGCCCCTCTGTTTCCAGACTCCTGTTTCTGCCCCTCTGTTTCCAGCCTCCTGTTTCTGCCCCTCTTTTTCCAGCCTCCTGTTTCTCCTCCTCTGTTTACAGGCACCTGTTTCTCCCCCTCTTTTTTCAGACTCCTGATTCTGCCCCTCTGTTTCCAGACTCCTGTTTCTGCCCCTCTGTTTCCAGACTCCTGGTTCTCCCCCTCTGTTTCCAGCCTCCTGTTTCTGCCCCTCTGTTTCGAGACTCCTGTTTCTGCCCCTCTGCTTCCAGTCTCCTGTTTCTGCCCCTCTGTTTCCAGACTCCTGTTTCTCACCCTCTGTTTCCAGACTCCTGTTTCTGCCCGTCTGTTTCCTGACGCCTGTTTCTCCCCCTCTGTTTCCAGACTCCTGTTTCTCACCCTCTGATTCCAGCCTCCTGTATCTCACCCTCTGTTTCCAGACTCCTGTTTCTGCCCCTCTGTTTCCAGACTCCGGTTTCTGCCCCTCTGTTTCCAGACTCCTGTTTCTGCCCCACTGTTTCCAGCCTCCTGTTTCTGCCCCTCTGTTTCCATACTCCTGTTTCTCCCCCTCTGTTTCCAGACTGCTATCTCTGCCCCTCTGTTTCCAGACTCCTGTTTCTCACCATCTGTTGCCAGACTCCTGTTTCTCCCCCTCTGTTTCCAGCCTCCTGTTTCTCCCCCTCTGTTTCCACACTCCTGTTTCTGCCCCTCTGTTTCCAGCCTCCTGTTTCTCCCCCTCTGTTTCCAGACTCCTGTTTCTGCCCCTCTGTTTCCAGACTCCTGTTTCTGCCTCTCTGTTTCCAGACTCCTGTTTCTCACCGTCTGTTTCCAGACTCCTGTTTCTGCCCCTCTGTTTCGAGGCTCCTGATTCTGCCCCTCTGTTTCCACCCTCCTCTTTCTCACCCTCTGTTTCCTGACTCCTGTTTCTCCCCCTCTGTTTCCAGGCACCTGTTTCTGCCCCTCTGTTTCCAGCCTCCTGTTTCTCCCCCTCTGTTTCCAGACTCCTGTTTCTCCCCCTCTGTTTCCAGACTCCTGTTTCTGCCCCTCTGTTTCCAGACTCCTGTTTCTGCCCCTCTGTTTACAGCCTCCTGTTTCTGCCCCTCTGTTTCCAGCCTCCTGTTTCTCCCCCTCCGTTTCCAGACTCCTGTTTCTCCTCCTCTGTTTTCAGACTCCTGTTCCTGCCCCTCTGTTTCCAGACTTCTGTTTCCCCCCCTCTGTTTCCAGACTCCTGTTTCTCACCCTCTGGTTCCTGGCTCCTGTTTCTGCCCCACTGTTTCCAGACTCCTCTTTCTGCCCCTCTGTTTCCAGCCTCCTGTTTCTCCCCCTCTGTTTCCAGCCTCCTGTTTCTGCGCCTCTGTTTCCAGACTCCTGTTTCTGCCCCTCTGTTTCCAGCCTCCTGTTTCTGCGCCTCTGTTTCCAGACTCCTGTTTCTGCCCCTCTGTTTCCAGCCTCCTGTTTCTGCCCCTCTGTTTCCAGACTCCTGTTTCTCACCCTCTGTTTCCAGTCTCCTCTTTCTGCCCCTCTGTTTCCAGCATCCTGTTTCTGCCCCTCTATTTCCAATCTCCTGTTTCTCTCCCTCTGTTTCCAGACTCCTGTTAATCCCCCTCTGTTTCCAGACTCCTGTTTCTGCCCCTCTGTTTCCAGACTCCGGTTTCTGCCCCTCTGTTTCCAGACTCCTGTTTCTCCCCCTCTGTTTCCAGACTCCTGTTTCACCCCCTCTGTTTCCAGACTCCTGTTTCTCCCCCTCTGTTTCCAGACTCCTGTTTCTGCCCCTCTGTTTCCAGACTCCTGTTTCTCCTCCTCTGTTTTCAGACTCCTGTTTCTGCCCCTCTGTTTCCAGACTCCTGTTTCTCACCCTCTGTTTCCTGGCTCCTGTTTCTGCCCCACTGTTTCCAGACTCCTCTTTCGGCCCCTCTGTTTCCAGCCTCCTGTTTCTCCCCCTCTGTTTCCAGACTCCTGTTTCTCCCCCTCTGTTTCCAGACTCCTGTTTCTGCCCCTCTCTTTCCAGCCTCCTGTTTCTGCCCCTCTGTTTCCAGCCTCCTGTTTCTGCCCCTCTGTTTCCAGCCTCCTGTTTCTGCCCCTCTGTTTCCAGACTCCTGTTTCTCACCCTCTGTTTCCAGTCTCCTCTTTCTGCCCCTCTGTTTCCAGCCTCCTGTTTCTGCCCCTCTATTTCCAGTCTCCTGTTTCTCTCCCTCTGTTTCCAGACTCCTGTTTCTCCCCCTCTGTTTCCAGACTCCTGTTTCTGCCCCTCTGTTTCCAGACTCCTGTTTCTGCCCCTCTGTTTCCAGCCTCCTGTTTCTCCTCCTCTGTTTACAGGCACCTGTTTCTCCCCCTCTTTTTTCAGACTCCTGATTCTGCCCCTCTGTTTCCAGACTCCTGTTTCTGCCCCTCTGTTTCCAGACTCCTGGTTCTCCCCCTCTGTTTCCAGCCTCCTGTTTCTGCCCCTCTGTTTCGAGACTCCTGTTTCTGCCCCTCTGTTTCCAGTCTCCTGTTTCTGCCCCTCTGTTTCCAGACTCCTGTTTCTCACCCTCTGTTTCCAGACTCCTGTTTCTGCCCATCTGTTTCCTGACGCCTGTTTCTCCCCCTCTGTTTCCAGACTCCTGTTTCTCACCCTCTGATTCCAGCCTCCTGTATCTCACCCTCTGTTTCCAGACTCCTGTTTCTGCCCCTCTGTTTCCAGACTCCGGTTTCTGCCCCTCTGTTTCCAGACTCCTGTTTCTGCCCCACTGTTTCCAGCCTCCTGTTTCTGCCCCTCTGTTTCCATACTCCTGTTTCTCCCCCTCTGTTTCCAGACTCCTATTTCTGCCCCTCTGTTTCCAGACTCCTGTTTCTCACCATCTGTTGCCAAACTCCTGTTTCTCCCCCTCTGTTTCCAGCCTCCTGTTTCTCCCCCTCTGTTTCCACACTCCTGTTTCTGCCCCTCTGTTTCCAGCCTCCTGTTTCTCCCCCTCTGTTTCCAGACTCCTGTTTCTGCCCCTCTGTTTCCAGACTCCTGTTTCTGCCTCTCTGTTTCCAGACTCCTGTTTCTCACCGTCTGTTTCCAGACTCCTGTTTCTGCCCCTCTGTTACGAGCCTCCTGATTCTGCCCCTCTGTTTCCACCCTCCTCTTTCTCACCCTCTGTTTCCTGACTCCTGTTTCTCCCCCTCTGTTTCTAGGCACCTGTTTCTGCCCCTCTGTTTCCAGCCTCCTGTTTCTCCCCCTCTATTTCCAGACTCCTGTTTCTCCCCCTCTGTTTCCAGACTCCTGTTTCTGCCCCTCTGTTTCCAGACTCCTGTTTCTGCCCCTCTGTTTACAGCCTCCTGTTTCTGCCCCTCTGTTTCCAGCCTCCTGTTTCTCCTCCTCCGTTTCCAGACTCCTGTTTCTCCTCCTCTGTTTTCAGACTCCTGTTCCTGCCCCTCTGTTTCCAGACTCCTGTTTCCCCCCCTCTGTTTCCAGACTCCTGTTTCTCACCCTCTGTTTCCTGGCTCCTGTTTCTGCCCCACTGTTTCCAGACTCCTCTTTCTGCCCCTCTGTTTCCAGCCTCCTGTTTCTCCCCCTCTGTTTCCAGACTCCTGTTTCTCGCCCTCTGTTTCCAGACTCCTGTTTCTGCCCCTCTGTTTCCAGCCTCCTGTTTCTGCGCCTCTGTTTCCAGACTCCTGTTTCTGCCCCTCTGTTTCCAGCCTCCTGTTTCTGCCCCTCTGTTTCCAGACTCCTGTTTCTCACCCTCTGTTTCCAGTCTCCTCTTTCTGCCCCTCTGTTTCCAGCCTCCTGTTTCTGCCCCTCTATTTCCAATCTACTGTTTCTCTCCCTCTGTTTCCAGACTCCTGTTAATCCCCCTCTGTTTCCAGACTCCTGTTTCTGCCCCTCTGTTTCCAGACTCCTGTTTCTGCCCCTCTGTTTCCAGCCTCCTGTTTCTGCCCCTCTTTTGCCAGCCTCCTGTTTCTCCTCCTCTGTTTACAGGCTCCTGTTTCTCCCCCTCTGTTTTCAGACTCCTGATTCTGCCCCTCTGTTTCCAGACTCCTGTTTCTCCCCCTCTGTTTCCAGACGCCTGCTTCTCCCCCTGTGTTTACAGCCTCCTGTTTCTGCCCCTCTGTTTCGAGACTCCTGTTTCTGCCCCTCTGTTTCCAGACTCCTGTTTCTCCCCCTCTGTTTCCAGACTCCAGTTACTGCCCCTCTGTTTCCAGTCTCCTGTTTCTGCCCCTCTGTTTCCAGACTCCTGTTTCTCACCCTCTGTTTCCAGACTCCTGTTTCTGCCCCTCTGTTTCGAGCCTCCTGATTCTGCCCCTCTGTTTCCAGCCTCCTCTTTCTCACCCTCTGTTTCCAGACTCCTGTTTCTCCCCCTCTGTTTCCAGACTCCTGTTTCTCACCATCTGTTGCCAGACTCCTGTTTCTCCCCCTCTGTTTCCACACGCCTGTTTCTGCCCCTCTGTTTCCAGCCTCCTGTTTCTCCCCCTCTGTTTCCAGACTCCTGTTTCTGCCCCTCTGTTTCCAGACTCCTGTTTCTGCCTTTCTGTTTCCAGACTCCTGTTTCTCACCGTCTGTTTCCAGACTCCTGTTTCTGCCCCTCTGTTTCGAGCCTCCTGAATCTGCCCCTCTGTTTCCAGCCTCCTCTTTCTCACCCTCTGTTTCCTGACTCCTGTTTCTCCCCCTCTGTTTCCAGGCTCCTGCTTCTGCCCCTCTGTTTCCAGCCTCCTGTTTCTCCCCCTCTGTTTCCAGACTCCGGTTTCTCCCCCCCTGTTTCCAGTCTCCTGTTTCTGCCCCTCTGTTTCCTGACTCCTGTTTCTGCCCCTCTGTTTCCAGCCTGCTGTTTCTGCCCCTCTGTTTCCAGCCTCCTGTTTCTCCCCCTCTGTTTCCAGACTCCTGTTTCTCCTCTTCTGTTTTCAGACTCCTGTTTCTGCCCCTCTGTTTCCAGCCTCCTGTTTCTGCCCCTCTGTTTCCAGCCTCCTGTTTCTGCCCCTCTGTTTCCAGACTCCTGTTTCTCACCCTCTGTTTCCAGTCTCCTCTTTCTGCCCCTCTGTTTCCAGCCTCCTGTTTCTGCCCCTCTATTTCCAGTCTCCTGTTTCTCTCCCTCTGTTTCCAGACTCCTGTTAATCCCCCTCTGTTTCCAGACTCCTGTTTCTGCCCCTCTGTTTCCAGACTCCTGTTTCTACCCCACTGTTTCCAGCCTCCTGTTTCTGCCCCTCTGTTTCCAGACACCTGTTTCTCCCCCTCTGTTTGCAGACCCCTTTTTCTCCCCCTCAGTTTTCAGACTCCTGTTTCTGCCCCTCTGTTTCCAGACTCCTGTTTCTCCCCCTCTGTTTCCAGACTCCTGTTTCTCCCCCTCTGTTTCCAGACTCCTGTTTCTCCCCCTCTGTTTCCAGACTCCTGTTTCTGCCCCTCTGTTTCCAGCCTCCTGTTTCTCCCCCTCTGTTTCCAGTCTCCTCTTTCTGCCCCGCTGTTTCCAGCCTCCTGTTTCTGCCCCTCTGTTTCCAGTCTCCTGTTCCTCTCCGTCTGTTTCCAGACTCCTGTTTCTACCCCTCTGTTTCCAGACTCCTGTTTCTCCCCCTCTGTTTCCAGACTCCTGTTTCTGCCCCTCTGTTTCCAGCCTCCTGTTTCTGCCCCTCTGTTTCCAGTCTCCTGTTCCTCTCCGTCTGTTTCCAGACTCCTGTTTCTCCCCCTCTGTTTCCAGTCTCCTCTTTCTGCCCCTCTGTTTCCAGCCTCCTGTTTCTGCCCCTCTGTTTCCAGTCTCCTGTTCCTCTCCGTCTGTTTCCAGACTCCTGTTTCTCCCCCTCTGTTTCCAGACTCCTGTTTCTGCCCCTCTGTTTCCAGCCTCCTGTTTCTGCCCCTCTGTTTCCAGCCTCCTGTTTCTGCCCCTCTGTTTCCAGCCTCCTGTTTTTGCCCCTCTGTTTCCAGACTCCTGTTTCTCACCCTCTGTTTCCAGTCTCCTCTTTCTGCCCCTCTGTTTCGAGCCTCCTGTTTCTGCCCCTCTATTTCCCGTCTCCTGTTTCTGCCCCTCTGTTTCCAGACTCCTGTTTCTCACCCTCTGTTTCCAGACTCCTGTTTCTGCCCCTCTGTTTCGAGCCTCCTGATTCTGCCCCTCTGTTTCCAGCCTCCTCTTTCTCACCCTCTGTTTCCAGACTCCTGTTTCTCCCCCTCTGTTTCCAGACTCCTGTTTCTGCCCCTCTGTTTCCAGACTCCTGTTTCTACCCCACTGTTTCCAGCCTCCTGTTTCTGCCCCTCTGTTTCCAGACACCTGTTTCTCCCCCTCTGTTTGCAGACCCCTGTTTCTCCCCCTCAGTTTTCAGACTCCTGTTTCTGCCCCTCTGTTTCCAGACTCCTGTTACTACCCCTCTGCTTCCAGACTCCTGTTTCTCCCCCTCTGTTTCCAGTCTCCTGTTCCTCTCCGTCTGTTTCCAGACTCCTGTTTCTCCCCCTCTGTTTCCAGTCTCCTCTTTCTGCCCCTCTGTTTCCAGCCTCCTGTTTCTGCCCCTCTGTTTCCAGTCTCCTGTTCCTCTCCGTCTGTTTCCAGACTCCTGTTTCTCACCCTCTGTTTCCAGACTCCTGTTTCTCCCCCTCTGTTTCCAGACTCCTGTTTCTGCCCCTCTGTTTCCAGCCTCCTGTTTCTGCCCCTCTGTTTCCAGTCTCCTGTTCCTCTCCGTCTGTTTCCAGACTCCTGTTTCTCCCCCTCTGTTTCCAGTCTCCTCTTTCTGCCCCTCTGTTTCCAGCCTCCTGTTTCTGCCCCCCTGTTTCCAGTCTCCTGTTCCTCTCCGCCTGTTTCCAGACTCCTGTTTCTCCCACTCTGTTTCCAGACTCCTGTTTCTGCCCCTCTGTTTCCAGCCTCCTGTTTCTGCCCCTCTGTTTCCAGCCTCCTGTTTCTGCCCCTCTGTTTCCAGCCTCCTGTTTCGGCCCCTCTGTTTACAGACTCCTGTTTCTCACCCTCTGTTTCCTGTCTCCTATTTCTGCCCCTCTGTTTCCAGCCTCCTGTATCTGCCCCTCTATTTCCAGTCTCCTGTTTCTCTCCCTCAGTTTCCAGACTCCTGTTAATCCCCCGCTCTTTCCAGACTCCTGTTTCTGCCCCTCTGTTTCCAGACTCCTGTTTCTACCCCACTGTTTCCAGCCTCCTGTTTCTGCCCCTCTGTTTCCAGACACCTGTTTCTCCCCCTCTGTTTGCAGACCCCTGTTTCTCCCCCTCAGTTTTCAGACTCCTGTTTCTGCCCCTCTGTTTCCAGACTCCTGTTTCTCCCCCTCTGTTTCCAGACTCCTGTTTCTCCCCCTCTGTTTCCAGACTCCTGTTTCTCCCCCTCTGTTTCCAGACTCCTGTTTCTCCCTCTCTGTTTCCAGACTCCTGTTTCTGCCCCTCTGTTTCCAGCCTCCTGTTTCTGCTCCTCTGTTTCCAGTCTCCTGTTCCTCTCCGTCTGTTTCCAGACCCCTGTTTCTCCCCCTCTGTTTCCAGTCTCCTCTTTCTGCCCCTCTGTTTCCAGCCTCCTGTTTCTGCCCCTCTGTTTCCAGTCTCCTGTTCCTCTCCGTCTGTTTCCAGACTCCTGTTTCTGCCCCTCTGTTTCCAGACTCATGTTTCTGCCCCTCTGTTTCCAGACTTCTGTTTCTCACCCTGTGTTTCCAGACTCCTGTTTCTCCCCCTCTGTTTCCAGCCTCCTGTTTCTCCCCCTCTGTTTCCAGACTCCTATTTCTGCCCCTCTGTTTCCAGCCTCCTGTTTCTCCCCCTCTGTTTCCACACTCCTGTTTCACCCCCTCTGTTTCCATACTCCTGTTTCTCCCCCTCTTTTTCCAGACTCCTGTTTCTGCCCCTCTGTTTCCAGACTCCTGTTTCTCACCCTCTGTTTCCAGTCTCCTCTTTCTGCCACTCTGTTTCCAGCCTCCTGTTTCCCCCCCCCCCGTTTCCAGACTCCTGTTTCTCCCCCACTGTTCCAGACTCATGTTTCTGCCCCTCTGTTTCCAGACTCCTGTTTCTGCCCCTCTGTTTCCAGACTCCTGTTTCTCTCCCTCTGTTTCCAGACTCCTGTTTCTCCCCCTCTGTTTCCAGACTCATGTTTCTGCCCCTCTATTTCCAGACTTCTGTTTCTCACCCTGTGTTTCCAGACTCCTGTTTCTCCCCCTCTGTTTCCAGCCTCCTGTTTCTCCCCCTCTGTTTCCAGACTCCTGTTTCTGCCCCTCTGTTTCCAGACTCCTGTTTCTCACCATCTGTTGCCAGACTCCTGTTTCACCCCCTCTGTTTCCAGCCTCCTGTTTCTCCACCTCTGTTTCCACACTCCTGTTTCTGCCCCTCTGTTTCCAGCCTCCTGTTTCTCCCCCTCTGTTTCCAGACTCCTGTTTCTGCCCCTCTGTTTCCAGACACCTGTTTCTGCCTCTCTGTTTCCAGACTCCTGTTTCTGCCCCTCTGTTTCGAGCCTCCTGATTCTGCCCCTCTGTTTCCAGCCTCCTCTTTCTCACCCTCTGTTTCCTGACTCCTGTTTCTCCCCCTCTGTTTCCAGGCTCCTGTTTCTGCCCCTCTGTTTCCAGCCTCCTGTTTCTCCCCCTCTGTTTCCAGACTCCTGCTTCTCACCCTCTGTTTCCAGTCTACTGTTTCTGCCCCTCTGTTTCCAGCCTCCTTTTTCTCCCCCTCAGTTTCCAGACTCCTGTTTCTCCCCCTCTGTTTCCAGACTCCTGTTTCTGCCCCTCTGTTTCCAGCCTCCTGTTTCTGCCCCTCTCTATCCAGACTCCTGTTTCTGCCCCTCTGTTTCCAGACTCCTGTTTCTCCCCCTCTGTTTCCAGACTCCTGTTCCTCCCCCTCTGTTTCCAGACTCCTGTTTCTCCCCCTCTGTTTCCAGATTCCTGTTTCTCCCCCTCTGTTTCCAGACTCCTGTTTCTCCCCCTCTGTTTCCAGACTCCTGTTTCTCCCCCTCTGTTTCCAGACTCCTGTTTCTCCCCCTCTGTTTCCAGATTCCTGTTTCTCCCCCTCTGTTTCCAGACTCCTGTTTCTGCCCCTCTGTTTCCAGACTCCTGTTTCTCACCCTCTGTTTCCAGTCTCCTCTTTCTGCCCCTCTGTTTCCAGCCTCCTGTTTCTGCCCCTCTATTTCCAGTCTCCTGTTTCTCTCCCTCTGTTTCCAGACTCCTGTTTCTCCCCCTCTGCTTCCAGTCTCCTGTTTCTGCCCCTCTGTTTCCAGACTCTTGTTTCTGCCCCTCTGATTCCAGCCTCCTGTTTCTGCCCCTCTTTTTCCAGCCTCCAGTTTCTCCTCCTCTGTTTACAGGCTCCTGTTTCTCCCCCTCTGTTTTCAGACTCCTGATTCTGCCCCTCTGTTTCCAGACTCCTGTTTCTCCCTCTCTGTTTCCAGACTCCTGCTTCTCCCCCTCTGTTTCCAGCCGCCTGTTTCTGCCCCTCTGTTTCGAGACTCCTGTTTCTGCCCCTCTGTTTCCAGCCTCCTGTTTCTCCCCCTCTGTTTCCAGACTCCTGTTTCTCCCCCTCTGTTTCCAGTCTCCTGTTTCTGCCCCTCTGTTTCCAGTCTCCTGTTTCTGCCCCTCTGTTTCCAGACTCCTGTTTCTCCCCCTCTGTTTCCAGACTCCTGTTTCTCCCCCTCTGTTTCCACACTCCTGTTTCTTCCCCTCTGTTTCCAGCCTCCTGTTTCTCCCCCTCTGTTTGCAGACTCCTGTTTCTGCCCCTCTGTTTCCAGACTCCTGTTTCTGCCTCACTGTTTCCAGACTCCTGTTTCTGCCCCTCTGTTTCGAGCCTCCTGATTCTGCCCCTATGTTTCCAGCCTCCTCTTTCTCACCCTCTGTTTCCTGACTCCTGTTTCTCCCTCTCTGTTTCCAGGCTTCTGTTTCTGCCCCTCTGTTTCCAGCCTCCTGTTTCTCCCCCTCTGTTTCCAGACTCCTGTTTCTCCCCCTCTGTTTCCTGTCTACTGTTTCTGCCCCTCTGTTTCCAGACTCCTGTTTCTGCCCCTCAGTTTCCAGCCTCCTGTTTCTGCCCCTCTGTTTCCAGCCTCCTGTTTCTCCCCCTCTGTTTCCAGACTCCTGTTTCTCCTCCTCTGTTTTCAGACTCCTGTTTCTGCCCCTCTGTTTCCAGACTCCTGTTTCTCCCCCTCTGATTCCAGACTCCTGTTTCTCCTCCTCTGTATTCAGACTCCTGTTTCTGCCCCACTGTTTCCAGACTCCTGTTTCTGCCCCTCTGTTTCCAGACTCCTCTTTGTGCCCCTCTGTTTCCAGCCTCCTGTTTCTCCCCCTCTGTTTCCAGACTCCTGTTTCTCCCCCTCTGTTTCCAGACTCCTGTTTCTGCCCCTCTGTTTCCAGACTCCTGTTTCTGCCCCTCTGTTTCCAGCCTCCTGTTTCTGCCCCTCTGTTTCCAGCCTCCTGTTTCTCCCCTTCTGTTTCCAGACTCCTGTTTCTCCTCCTCTGTTTACAGACTCCTGTTTCTCCCCATATGTTTTCAGACTCCTGCTTCTGCCCCTCTGTTTCCAGACTCCTTTTTCTCCCCCTCTGTTTCCAGACTCCTATTTCTGCCCCTGTGTTTCCAGACTCCGGTTTCTGCCCCTCTGTTTCCAGACTCCTGTTTCTCACCTTCTGTTTCCAGACTCCTGCTTCTCCCCATCAATTTCCAGACTCCTGGTTCTCCCCCTCTGTTTCCAGACTCCTGTTTCTGCCGCTCTGTTTCCAGACTCCTCTTTCTCCCCCTCTGTTTCCAGACTCCTGTTTCTCCCCATCAATTTCCAGACTCCTGTTTCTCTCCCTCTGTTTTCAGACTCCTTTTTCTGCCCCTCTGTTTCCAGACTGCTGTTTCTCCCCCTCTGTTTCCAGACTCCTGTTTCTCCCCCTCTGTTTCCAGCCTCCTGTTTCTACCCCTCTGTACCCAGACTCCTATTTCTGCCCCTCTGTTTCCAGACTCCTGTTTCTCACCATCTGTTTCCAGACTCCTGTTTCTCCCCCTCTGTTTCCAGACTCCTTTTCTGCCCCTCTGATTCCAGACTCTTGTTTCTCCCCCTCAGTTTCCAGACTCCTGTTTCTGCCCCTCTGTTTCCAGACTCCTGTTTCTCCCCCTCTGTTTTCAGACTCCTTTTTCTGCCCCTCTGTTTCCAGACTGCTGTTTCTCCCCCTCTGTTTCCAGACTCCTGTTTCTCCCCCTCTGATTCCAGACTCCTGTTTCTCCCCCTGTGTTTCCGGACTCCTGTTTCTCCCCCTCTGTTTTCAGACTCCTGTTTCTGCCCCTCTGTTTCCAGACTCCTGTTTCTCACCCTCTGTTTCCAGTCTCCTCTTTCTGCCCCTCTGTTTCCAGACTCCTGTTTCTCAACCTCTGTTTCCAGACTGCTGTTTCTCCCCATCAATTTCCAGACTCCTGCTTCCCCCCTCTGTTTCCAGACT
Source organism: Carcharhinus amblyrhynchos (assembly GCF_965287045.1). Classification (NCBI taxonomy): domain Eukaryota; kingdom Metazoa; phylum Chordata; class Chondrichthyes; order Carcharhiniformes; family Carcharhinidae; genus Carcharhinus; species Carcharhinus amblyrhynchos. The sequence continues at coordinate 56,535 of NW_027650414.1, forward strand.
CCTGTTTCTCCCCCTCTGTTTGCAGACCCCTGTTTCTCCCCCTCTGTTTTCAGACTCCTGTTTCTACCCCTCTGTTTCCAGACTCCTGTTTCTCCCCCTCTGTTTCCAGACTCCTGTTTCTCCCCCTCTGTTTCCAGACTCCTGTTTCTCCCCCTCTGTTTCCAGACTCCTGTTTCTCCCCCTCTGATTCCAGACTCCTGTTTCTGCCCCTCTGTTTCCAGACTCCTGTTTCTCACCCTCTGTTTCCAGTCTCCTCTTTCTGCCCCTTTGTTTCCAGCCTCCTGTTTCTGCCCCTCTGTTTCCAGACTCCTGTTTCTCTCCGTCTGTTTCCAGACTCCTGTTTCTGCCCCTCTGTTTCCAGACTCATGTTTCTGCCCCTCTGTTTCCAGACTTCTGTTTCTCACCCTGTGTTGCCAGACTCCTGTTTCTGCCCCTCTGTTTCCAGCCTCCTGTTTCGCCCCCTCTGTTTCCACACTCTTGTTTCTGCCCCTCTGTTTCCAGCCTCCTGTTTCTCCCCCTCTGTTTCCAGACTCCTGTTTCTGCCCCTCTGTTTCCACACTCCTGTTTCTGCCTCTCTGTTTCCAGACTCCTGTTTCTCACCGTCTGTTTCCAGACTCCTGTTTCTGCCCCTCTGTTTCGAGCCTCCAGATTCTGCCCCTCTGTTTCCAGCCTCCGCTTTCTCACCCTCTGTTTCCTGACTCCTGTTTCTCCCCCTCTGTTTCCAGCCTCCTGTTTCTGCCCCTCTGTTTCCAGCCTCCTGTTTCTGCCCCTCTGTTTCCAGCCTCCTGTTTCTCCCCCTCTGTTTCCAGACTGCTGTTTCTCCCCCTCTGTTTCCAGACTCCTGTTGCTCCCCCTCTGTTTCCAGACTCCTGTTTCTGCCCCTCTGTTTCCAGCCTCCTGTTTCTGCCCCTCTGATTCCAGCCTCCTGTTTCTCCCCCTCTGTTTCCAGACTCCTGTTTCTCCTCCTCTGTTTCCAGACTCCTGTTTCCCCGCCTCTGTTGCCAGACCCCTGTTTCTCCCCCTCTGTTTCCAGGCTCCTGTTTCTGCCCCACTGTTTCCAGACCCCTGTTTCTCCCCCTCTGTTTTCAGGCTCCTGTTTCTGCCCCTCTGTTTCCAGACTCCTGTTTCTCCCCCTCTGTTTCCAGCCTCCTGTTTCTGCCCCTCTGTTTCCAGTCTCCTGTTCCTCTCCGTCTGTTTCCAGACTCCTGTTTCTCCCCCTCTGTTTCCAGTCTCCTCTTTCTGCCCCTCTGTTTCCAGCCTCCTGTTTCTGCCCCTCTGTTTCCAGTCTCCTGTTCCTCTCCGTCTGTTTCCAGACTCCTGTTTCTCCCCCTCTGTTTCCAGACTCCTGTTTCTGCCCCTCTGTTTCCAGCCTCCTGTTTCTGCCCCTCTGTTTCCAGCCTCCTGTTTCTGCCCCTCTGTTTCCAGCCTCCTGTTTCTGCCCCTCTGTTTACAGACTCCTGTTTCTCACCCACTGTTTCCAGTCTCCTCTTTCTGCCCTCTGTTTCCAGCCTCCTGTTTCTGCCCCTCTATTTCCAGTCTCCTGTTTCTCTCCCTCTGTTTCCAGACTCCTGTTAATCCCCCTCTGTTTCCAGACTCCTGTTTCTGCCCCTCTGTTTCCAGACTCCTGTTTCTACCCCACTCTTTCCAGCCTCCTGTTTCTGCCCCTCTGTTTCCAGACACCTGTTTCTCCCCCTCTGTTTGCAGACCCCTGTTTCTCCCCCTCAGCTTTCAGACTCCTGTTTCTGCCCCTCTGTTTCCAGACTCATGTTTCTGCCCCTCTGTTTCCAGACTTCTGTTTCTCACCCTGTGTTGCCAGACTCCTGTTTCTGCCCCTCTGTTTCCAGCCTCCTGTTTCGCCCCCTCTGTTTCCACACTCTTGTTTCTGCCCCTCTGTTTCCAGCCTCCTGTTTCTCCCCCTCTGTTTCCAGACTCCTGTTTCTGCCCCTCTGTTTCCACACTCCTGTTTCTGCCTCTCTGTTTCCAGACTCCTGTTTCTCACCGTCTGTTTCCAGACTCCTGTTTCTGCCCCTCTGTTTCGAGCCTCCAGATTCTGCCCCTCTGTTTCCAGCCTCCGCTTTCTCACCCTCTGTTTCCTGACTCCTGTTTCTCCCCCTCTGTTTCCAGCCTCCTGTTTCTGCCCCTCTGTTTCCAGCCTCCTGTTTCTGCCCCTCTGTTTCCAGCCTCCTGTTTCTCCCCCTCTGTTTCCAGACTGCTGTTTCTCCCCCTCTGTTTCCAGACTCCTGTTGCTCCCCCTCTGTTTCCAGACTCCTGTTTCTGCCCCTCTGTTTCCAGCCTCCTGTTTCTGCCCCTCTGATTCCAGCCTCCTGTTTCTCCCCCTCTGTTTCCAGACTCCTGTTTCTCCTCCTCTGTTTCCAGACTCCTGTTTCCCCGCCTCTGTTGCCAGACCCCTGTTTCTCCCCCTCTGTTTCCAGGCTCCTGTTTCTGCCCCACTGTTTCCAGACCCCTGTTTCTCCCCCTCTGTTTTCAGGCTCCTGTTTCTGCCCCTCTGTTTCCAGACTCCTGTTTCTCCCCCTCTGTTTCCAGCCTCCTGTTTCTGCCCCTCTGTTTCCAGTCTCCTGTTCCTCTCCGTCTGTTTCCAGACTCCTGTTTCTCCCCCTCTGTTTCCAGTCTCCTCTTTCTGCCCCTCTGTTTCCAGCCTCCTGTTTCTGCCCCTCTGTTTCCAGTCTCCTGTTCCTCTCCGTCTGTTTCCAGACTCCTGTTTCTCCCCCTCTGTTTCCAGACTCCTGTTTCTGCCCCTCTGTTTCCAGCCTCCTGTTTCTGCCCCTCTGTTTCCAGCCTCCTGTTTCTGCCCCTCTGTTTCCAGCCTCCTGTTTCTGCCCCTCTGTTTACAGACTCCTGTTTCTCACCCACTGTTTCCAGTCTCCTCTTTCTGCCCTCTGTTTCCAGCCTCCTGTTTCTGCCCCTCTATTTCCAGTCTCCTGTTTCTCTCCCTCTGTTTCCAGACTCCTGTTAATCCCCCTCTGTTTCCAGACTCCTGTTTCTGCCCCTCTGTTTCCAGACTCCTGTTTCTACCCCACTCTTTCCAGCCTCCTGTTTCTGCCCCTCTGTTTCCAGACACCTGTTTCTCCCCCTCTGTTTGCAGACCCCTGTTTCTCCCCCTCAGCTTTCAGACTCCTGTTTCTGCCCCTCTGTTTCCAGACTCCTGTTTCTCCCCCTCTGTTTCCAGACTCCTGTTTCTCCCCCTCTGTTTCCAGCCTCCTGTTTCTGCCCCTCTATTTCCAGTCTCCTGTTTCTCTCCCTCTGTTTCCAGACTCCTGTTAATCCCCCTCTGTTTCCAGACTCCTGTTTCTGCCCCTCTGTTTCCAGACTCCTGTTTCTACCCCACTGTTTCCAGCCTCCTGTTTCTGCCCCTCTGTTTCCAGACACCTGTTTCTCCCCCTCTGTTTGCAGACCCCTTTTTCTCCCCCTCAGTTTTCAGACTCCTGTTTCTGCCCCTCTGTTTCCAGACTCCTGTTTCTCCCCCTCTGTTTCCAGACTCCTGTTTCTCCCCCTCTGTTTCCAGACTCCTGTTTCTCCCCCTCTGTTTCCAGACTCCTGTTTCTCCCCCTCTGTTTCCAGACTCCTGTTTCTGCCCCTCTGTTTCCAGCCTCCTGTTTTTCCCCCTCTGTTTCCAGTCTCCTCTTTCTGCCCCGCTGTTTCCAGCCTCCTGTTTCTGCCCCTCTGTTTCCAGTCTCCTGTTCCTCTCCGTCTGTTTCCAGACTCCTGTTTCAACCCCTCTGTTTCCAGACTCCTGTTTCTCCCCCTCTGTTTCCAGACTCCTGTTTCTGCCCCTCTGTTTCCAGCCTCCTGTTTCTGCCCCTCTGTTTCCAGTCTCCTGTTCCTCTCCGTCTGTTTCCAGACTCCTGTTTCTCCCCCTCTGTTTCCAGTCTCCTCTTTCTGCCCCTCTGTTTCCAGCCTCCTGTTTCTGCCCCTCTGTTTCCAGTCTCCTGTTCCTCTCCGTCTGTTTCCAGACCCTGTTTCTCCCCCTCTGTTTCCAGACTCCTGTTTCTGCCCCTCTGTTTCCAGCCTCCTGTTTCTGCCCCTCTGTTTCCAGCCTCCTGTTTCTGCCCCTCTGTTTCCAGCCTCCTGTTTCTGCCCCTCTGTTTCCAGACTCCTGTTTCTCACCCTCTGTTTCCAGTCTCCTCTTTCTGCCCCTCTGTTTCGAGCCTCCTGTTTCTGCCCCTCTATTTCCAGTCTCCTGTTTCTGCCCCTCTGTTTCCAGACTCCTGTTTCTCACCCTCTGTTTCCAGACTCCTGTTTCTGCCCCTCTGTTTCGAGCCTCCTGATTCTGCCCCTCTGTTTCCAGCCTCCTCTTTCTCACCCTCTGTTTCCAGACTCCTGTTTCTCCCCCTCTGTTTCCAGACTCCTGTTTCTGCCCCTCTGTTTCCAGACTCCTGTTTCTACCCCACTGTTTCCAGCCTCCTGTTTCTGCCCCTCTGTTTCCAGACACCTGTTTCTCCCCCTCTGTTTGCAGACCCCTGTTTCTCCCCCTCAGTTTTCAGACTCCTGTTTCTGCCCCTCTGTTTCCAGACTCCTGTTACTACCCCTCTGCTTCCAGACTCCTGTTTCTCCCCCTCTGTTTCCAGTCTCCTGTTCCTCTCCGTCTGTTTCCAGACTCCTGTTTCTCCCCCTCTGTTTCCAGTCTCCTCTTTCTGCCCCTCTGTTTCCAGCCTCCTGTTTCTGCCCCTCTGTTTCCAGTCTCCTGTTCCTATCCGTCTGTTTCCAGACTCCTGTTTCTCCCCCTCTGTTTCCAGACTCCTGTTTCTCCCCCTCTGTTTCCAGACTCCTGTTTCTGCCCCTCTGTTTCCAGCCTCCTGTTTCTGCCCCTCTGTTTCCAGTCTCCTGTTCCTCTCCGTCTGTTTCCAGACTCCTGTTTCTCCCCCTCTGTTTCCAGTCTCCTCTTTCTGCCCCTCTGTTTCCAGCCTCCTGTTTCTGCCCCCCTGTTTCCAGTCTCCTGTTCCTCTCCGTCTGTTTCCAGACTCCTGTTTCTCCCACTCTGTTTCCAGACTCCTGTTTCTGCCCTTCTGTTTCCAGGCTCCTGTTTCTGCCCCTCTGTTTACAGACTCCTGTTTCTCACCCTCTGTTTCCAGTCTCCTATTTCTGCCCCTCTGTTTCCAGCCTCCTGTTTCTGCCCCTCTATTTCCAGTCTCCTGTTTCTCTCCCTCAGTTTCCAGACTCCTGTTAATCCCCCGCTGTTTCCAGACTCCTGTTTCTGCCCCTCTGTTTCCAGACTCCTGTTTCTACCCCACTGTTTCCAGCCTCCTGTTTCTGCCCCTCTGTTTCCAGACACCTGTTTCTCCCCCTCTGTTTGCAGACCCCTGTTTCTCCCCCTCAGTTTTCAGACTCCTGTTTCTGCCCCTCTGTTTCCAGACTCCTGTTTCTCCCCCTCTGTTTCCAGACTCCTGTTTCTCCCCCTCTGTTTCCAGACTCCTGTTTCTCCCCCTCTGTTTCCAGACTCCTGTTTCTCCCCCTCTGTTTCCAGACTCCTGTTTCTGCCCCTCTGTTTCCAGCCTCCTGTTTCTGCTCCTCTGTTTCCAGTCTCCTGTTCCTCTCCGTCTGTTTCCAGACTCCTGTTTCTCCCCCTCTGTTTCCAGTCTCCTCTTTCTGCCCCTCTGTTTCCAGCCTCCTGTTTCTGCCCCTCTGTTTCCAGTCTCCTGTTCCTCTCCGTCTGTTTCCAGACTCCTGTTTCTGCCCCTCTGTTTCCAGACTCATGTTTCTGCCCCTCTGTTTCCAGACTTCTGTTTCTCACCCTGTGTTTCCAGACTCCTGTTTCTCCCCCTCTGTTTCCAGCCTCCTGTTTCTCCCCCTCTGTTTCCAGACTCCTATTTCTGCCCCTCTGTTTCCAGACTCCTGTTTCTCACCATCTGTTGCCAGACTCCTGTTTCAGCCCCTCTGTTTCCAGCCTCCTGTTTCTCCCCCTCTGTTTCCACACTCCTGTTTCACCCCCTCTGTTTCCATACTCCTGTTTCTCCCCCTCTTTTTCCAGACTCCTGTTTCTGCCCCTCTGTTTCCAGACTCCTGTTTCTCACCCTCTGTTTCCAGTCTCCTCTTTCTGCCACTCTGTTTCCAGCCTCCTGTTTCCCCCCCCCCACCCCCGTTTCCAGACTCCTGTTTCTCCCCCACTGTTCCAGACTCATGTTTCTGCCCCTCTGTTTCCAGACTCCTGTTTCTGCCCCTCTGTTTCCAGACTCCTGTTTCTCTCCCTCTGTTTCCAGACTCCTGTTTCTCCCCCTCTGTTTCCAGACTCATGTTTCTGCCCCTCTATTTCCAGACTTCTGTTTCTCACCCTGTGTTTCCAGACTCCTGTTTCTCCCCCTCTGTTTCCAGCCTCCTGTTTCTCCCCCTCTGTTTCCAGACTCCTGTTTCTGCCCCTCTGTTTCCAGACTCCTGTTTCTCACCATCTGTTGCCAGACTCCTGTTTCACCCCCTCTGTTTCCAGCCTCCTGTTTCTCCACCTCTGTTTCCACACGCCTGTTTCTGCCCCTCTGTTTCCAGCCTCCTGTTTCTCCCCCTCTGTTTCCAGACTCCTGTTTCTGCCCCTCTGTTTCCAGACACCTGTTTCTGCCTCTCTGTTTCCAGACTCCTGTTTCTGCCCCTCTGTTTCGAGCCTGCTGATTCTGCCCCTCTGTTTCCAGCCTCCTCTTTCTCACCCTCTGTTTCCTGACTCCTGTTTCTCCCCCTCTGTTTCCAGACTCATGTTTCTGCCCCTCTATTTCCAGACTTCTGTTTCTCACCCTGTGTTTCCAGACTCCTGTTTCTCCCCCTCTGTTTCCAGCCTCCTGTTTCTCCCCCTCTGTTTCCAGACTCCTGTTTCTGCCCCTCTGTTTCCAGACTCCTGTTTCTCACCATCTGTTGCCAGACTCCTGTTTCACCCCCTCTGTTTCCAGCCTCCTGTTTCTCCACCTCTGTTTCCACACTCCTGTTTCTGCCCCTCTGTTTCCAGCCTCCTGTTTCTCCCCCTCTGTTTCCAGCCTCCTGTTTCTGCCCCTCTGTTTCCAGCCTCCTGTTTCTGCCCCTCTGTTTCCAGCCTCCTGTTTCTGCCCCTCTGTTTCCAGCCTCCTGTTTCTGCCCCTCTGTTTCCAGACTCCTGTTTCTCACCCACTGTTTCCAGTCTCCTCTTTCTGCCCTCTGTTTCCAGCCTCCTGTTTCTGCCCCTCTATTTCCAGTCTCCTGTTTCTCTCCCTCTGTTTCCAGCCTCCTGTTAATCCCCCTCTGTTTCCAGACTCCTGTTTCTGCCCCTCTGTTTCCAGACTCCTGTTTCTACCCCACTCTTTCCAGCCTCCTGTTTCTGCCCCTCTGATTCCAGACACCTGTTTCTCCCCCTCTGTTTGCAGACCGCTGTTCTCCCCCTCAGCTTTCAGACTCCTGTTTCTGCCCCTCTGTTTCCAGACTCCTGTTTCTCCCCCTCTGTTTCCAGACTCCTGTTTCTCCCCCTCTGTTTCCAGCCTCCTGTTTCTGCCCCTCTATTTCCAGTCTCCTGTTTCTCTCCCTCTGTTTCCAGACTCCTGTTAATCCCCCTCTGTTTCCAGACTCCTGTTTCTGCCCCTCTGTTTCCAGACTCCTGTTTCTACCCCACTGTTTCCAGCCTCCTGTTTCTGCCCCTCTGTTTCCAGACACCTGTTTCTCCCCCTCTGTTTGCAGACCCCTTTTTCTCCCCCTCAGTTTTCAGACTCCTGTTTCTGCCCCTCTGTTTCCAGACTCCTCTTTCTCCCCCTCTGTTTCCAGACTCCTGTTTCTCCCCCTCTGTTTCCAGACTCCTGTTTCTCCCCCTCTGTTTCCAGACTCCTGTTTCTCCCCCTCTGTTTCCAGACTCCTGTTTCTGCCCCTCTGTTTCCAGCCTCCTGTTTCTCCCCCTCTGTTTCCAGTCTCCTCTTTCTGCCCCGCTGTTTCCAGCCTCCTGTTTCTGCCCCTCTGTTTCCAGTCTCCTGTTCCTCTCCGTCTGTTTCCAGACTCCTGTTTCTACCCCTCTGTTTCCAGACTCCTGTTTCTCCCCCTCTGTTTCCAGACACCTGTTTCTCCCCCTCTGTTTGCAGACCGCTGTTCTCCCCCTCAGCTTTCAGACTCCTGTTTCTGCCCCTCTGTTTCCAGCCTCCTGTTTCTGCCCCTCTGTTTCCAGCCTCCTGTTTCTGCCCCTCTGTTTCCAGCCTCCTGTTTCTGCCCCTCTGTTTCCAGACTCCTGTTTCTCACCCTCTGTTTCCAGTCTCCTCTTTCTGCCCCTCTGTTTCGAGCCTCCTGTTTCTGCCCCTCTATTTCCAGTCTCCTGTTTCTGCCCCTCTGTTTCCAGACTCCTGTTTCTCACCCTCTGTTTCCAGACTCCTGTTTCTGCCCCTCTGTTTCGAGCCTCCTGATTCTGCCCCTCTGTTTCCAGCCTCCTCTTTCTCACCCTCTGTTTCCAGACTCCTGTTTCTCCCCCTCTGTTTCCAGACTCCTGTTTCTGCCCCTCTGTTTCCAGACTCCTGTTTCTACCCCACTGTTTCCAGCCTCCTGTTTCTGCCCCTCTGTTTCCAGACACCTGTTTCTCCCCCTCTGTTTGCAGACCCCTGTTTCTCCCCCTCAGTTTTCAGACTCCTGTTTCTGCCCCTCTGTTTCCAGACTCCTGTTACTACCCCTCTGCTTCCAGACTCCTGTTTCTCCCCCTCTGTTTCCAGTCTCCTGTTCCTCTCCGTCTGTTTCCAGACTCCTGTTTCTCCCCCTCTGTTTCCAGTCTCCTCTTTCTGCCCCTCTGTTTCCAGCCTCCTGTTTCTGCCCCTCTGTTTCCAGTCTCCTGTTCCTCTCCGTCTGTTTCCAGACTCCTGTTTCTCCCCCTCTGTTTCCAGACTCCTGTTTCTCCCCCTCTGTTTCCAGACTCCTGTTTCTGCCCCTCTGTTTCCAGCCTCCTGTTTCTGCCCCTCTGTTTCCAGTCTCCTGTTCCTCTCCGTCTGTTTCCAGACTCCTGTTTCTCCCCCTCTGTTTCCAGTCTCCTCTTTCTGCCCCTCTGTTTCCAGCCTCCTGTTTCTGCCCCCCTGTTTCCAGTCTCCTGTTCCTCTCCGTCTGTTTCCAGACTCCTGTTTCTCCCACTCTGTTTCCAGACTCCTGTTTCTGCCCCTCTGTTTCCAGCCTCCTGTTTCGGCCCCTCTGTTTACAGACTCCTGTTTCTCACCCTCTGTTTCCAGTCTCCTATTTCTGCCCCTCTGTTTCCAGCCTCCTGTTTCTGCCCCTCTATTTCCAGTCTCCTGTTTCTCTCCCTCAGTTTCCAGACTCCTGTTAATCCCCCGCTGTTTCCAGACTCCTGTTTCTGCCCCTCTGTTTCCAGACTCCTGTTTCTACCCCACTGTTTCCAGCCTCCTGTTTCTGCCCCTCTGTTTCCAGACACCTGTTTCTCCCCCTCTGTTTGCAGACCCCTGTTTCTCCCCCTCAGTTTTCAGACTCCTGTTTCTGCCCCTCTGTTTCCAGACTCCTGTTTCTCCCCCTCTGTTTCCAGACTCCTGTTTCTCCCCCTCTGTTTCCAGACTCCTGTTTCTCCCCCTCTGTTTCCAGACTCCTGTTTCTGCCCCTCTGTTTCCAGCCTCCTGTTTCTGCTCCTCTGTTTCCAGTCTCCTGTTCCTCTCCGTCTGTTTCCAGACTCCTGTTTCTCCCCCTCTGTTTCCAGTCTCCTCTTTCTGCCCCTCTGTTTCCAGCCTCCTGTTTCTGCCCCTCTGTTTCCAGTCTCCTGTTCCTCTCCGTCTGTTTCCAGACTCCTGTTTCTGCCCCTCTGTTTCCAGACTCATGTTTCTGCCCCTCTGTTTCCAGACTTCTGTTTCTCACCCTGTGTTTCCAGACTCCTGTTTCTCCCCCTCTGTTTCCAGCCTCCTGTTTCTCCCCCTCTGTTTCCAGACTCCTATTTCTGCCCCTCTGTTTCCAGACTCCTGTTTCTCACCATCTGTTGCCAGACTCCTGTTTCAGCCCCTCTGTTTCCAGCCTCCTGTTTCTCCCCCTCTGTTTCCACACTCCTGTTTCACCCCCTCTGTTTCCATACTCCTGTTTCTCCCCCTCTTTTTCCAGACTCCTGTTTCTGCCCCTCTGTTTCCAGACTCCTGTTTCTCACCCTCTGTTTCCAGTCTCCTCTTTCTGCCACTCTGTTTCCAGCCTCCTGTTTCCCCCCCCCCACCCCCCGTTTCCAGACTCCTGTTTCTCCCCCACTGTTCCAGACTCATGTTTCTGCCCCTCTGTTTCCAGACTCCTGTTTCTGCCCCTCTGTTTCCAGACTCCTGTTTCTCTCCCTCTGTTTCCAGACTCCTGTTTCTCCCCCTCTGTTTCCAGACTCATGTTTCTGCCCCTCTATTTCCAGACTTCTGTTTCTCACCCTGTGTTTCCAGACTCCTGTTTCTCCCCCTCTGTTTCCAGCCTCCTGTTTCTCCCCCTCTGTTTCCAGACTCCTGTTTCTGCCCCTCTGTTTCCAGACTCCTGTTTCTCACCATCTGTTGCCAGACTCCTGTTTCACCCCCTCTGTTTCCAGCCTCCTGTTTCTCCACCTCTGTTTCCACACTCCTGTTTCTGCCCCTCTGTTTCCAGCCTCCTGTTTCTCCCCCTCTGTTTCCAGACTCCTGTTTCTGCCCCTCTGTTTCCAGACACCTGTTTCTGCCTCTCTGTTTCCAGACTCCTGTTTCTGCCCCTCTGTTTCGAGCCTGCTGATTCTGCCCCTCTGTTTCCAGCCTCCTCTTTCTCACCCTCTGTTTCCTGACTCCTGTTTCTCCCCCTCTGTTTCCAGGCTCCTGTTTCTGCCCCTCTGTTTCCAGCCTCCTGTTTCTCACCCTGTGTTTCCAGACTCCTGTTTCTCCCCCTCTGTTTCCAGCCTCCTGTTTCTCCCCCTCTGTTTCCAGACTCCTGTTTCTGCCCCTCTGTTTCCTGCCTCCTGTTTCTGCCCCTCTGTTTCCAGTCTCCTGTTCCTCTCCGTCTGTTTCCAGACTCCTGTTTCTCCCCCTCTGTTTCCAGTCTCCTCTTTCTGCCCCTCTGTTTCCAGCCTCCTGTTTCTGCCCCTCTGTTTCCAGTCTCCTGTTCCTCTCCGTCTGTTTCCAGACTCCTGTTTCTCCCCCTCTGTTTCCACACTCCTGTTTCTGCCCCTCTGTTTCCAGCCTCCTGTTTCTGCCCCTCTGTTTCCAGCCTCCTGTTTCTGCCCCTCTGTTTCCAGCCTCCTGTTTCTGCCCCTCTGTTTCCAGACTCCTGTTTCTCACCCTCTGTTTCCAGTCTCCTCTTTCTGCCCCTCTGTTTCGAGCCTCCTGTTTCTGCCCCTCTATTTCCAGTCTCCTGTTTCTGCCCCTCTGTTTCCAGACTCCTGTTTCTCACCCTCTGTTTCCAGACTCCTGTTTCTGCCCCTCTGTTTCGAGCCTCCTGATTCTGCCCCTCTGTTTCCAGCCTCCTCTTTCTCACCCTCTGTTTCCAGACTCCTGTTTCTCCCCCTCTGTTTCCAGACTCCTGTTTCTGCCCCTCTGTTTCCAGACTCCTGTTTCTACCCCACTGTTTCCAGCCTCCTGTTTCTGCCCCTCTGTTTCCAGACACCTGTTTCTCCCCCTCTGTTTGCAGACCCCTGTTTCTCCCCCTCAGTTTTCAGACTCCTGTTTCTGCCCCTCTGTTTCCAGACTCCTGTTACTACCCCTCTGCTTCCAGACTCCTGTTTCTCCCCCTCTGTTTCCAGTCTCCTGTTCCTCTCCGTCTGTTTCCAGACTCCTGTTTCTCCCCCTCTGTTTCCAGTCTCCTCTTTCTGCCCCTCTGTTTCCAGCCTCCTGTTTCTGCCCCTCTGTTTCCAGTCTCCTGTTCCTCTCCGTCTGTTTCCAGACTCCTGTTTCTCCCCCTCTGTTTCCAGACTCCTGTTTCTCCCCCTCTGTTTCCAGACTCCTGTTTCTGCCCCTCTGTTTCCAGCCTCCTGTTTCTGCCCCTCTGTTTCCAGTCTCCTGTTCCTCTCCGTCTGTTTCCAGACTCCTGTTTCTCCCCCTCTGTTTCCAGTCTCCTCTTTCTGCCCCTCTGTTTCCAGCCTCCTGTTTCTGCCCCCCTGTTTCCAGTCTCCTGTTCCTCTCCGTCTGTTTCCAGACTCCTGTTTCTCCCACTCTGTTTCCAGACTCCTGTTTCTGCCCCTCTGTTTCCAGCCTCCTGTTTCTGCCCCTCTGTTTACAGACTCCTGTTTCTCACCCTCTGTTTCCAGTCTCCTATTTCTGCCCCTCTGTTTCCAGCCTCCTGTTTCTGCCCCTCTATTTCCAGTCTCCTGTTTCTCTCCCTCAGTTTCCAGACTCCTGTTAATCCCCCGCTGTTTCCAGACTCCTGTTTCTGCCCCTCTGTTTCCAGACTCCTGTTTCTACCCCACTGTTTCCAGCCTCCTGTTTCTGCCCCTCTGTTTCCAGACACCTGTCTCTCCCCCTCTGTTTGCAGACCCCTGTTTCTCCCCCTCAGTTTTCAGACTCCTGTTTCTGCCCCTCTGTTTCCAGACTCCTGTTTCTCCCCCTCTGTTTCCAGACTCCTGTTTCTCCCCCTCTGTTTCCAGACTCCTGTTTCTCCCCCTCTGTTTCCAGACTCCTGTTTCTGCCCCTCTGTTTCCAGCCTCCTGTTTCTGCTCCTCTGTTTCCAGTCTCCTGTTCCTCTCCGTCTGTTTCCAGACTCCTGTTTCTCCCCCTCTGTTTCCAGTCTCCTCTTTCTGCCCCTCTGTTTCCAGCCTCCTGTTTCTGCCCCTCTGTTTCCAGTCTCCTGTTCCTCTCCGTCTGTTTCCAGACTCCTGTTTCTGCCCCTCTGTTTCCAGACTCATGTTTCTGCCCCTCTGTTTCCAGACTTCTGTTTCTCACCCTGTGTTTCCAGACTCCTGTTTCTCCCCCTCTGTTTCCAGCCTCCTGTTTCTCCCCCTCTGTTTCCAGACTCCTATTTCTGCCCCTCTGTTTCCAGACTCCTGTTTCTCACCATCTGTTGCCAGACTCCTGTTTCAGCCCCTCTGTTTCCAGCCTCCTGTTTCTCCCCCTCTGTTTCCACACTCCTGTTTCACCCCCTCTGTTTCCATACTCCTGTTTCTCCCCCTCTTTTTCCAGACTCCTGTTTCTGCCCCTCTGTTTCCAGACTCCTGTTTCTCACCCTCTGTTTCCAGTCTCCTCTTTCTGCCACTCTGTTTCCAGCCTCCTGTTTCCCCACCCCCCCCCCCCGTTTCCAGACTCCTGTTTCTCCCCCACTGTTCCAGACTCATGTTTCTGCCCCTCTGTTTCCAGACTCCTGTTTCTGCCCCTCTGTTTCCAGACTCCTGTTTCTCTCCCTCTGTTTCCAGACTCCTGTTTCTCCCCCTCTGTTTCCAGACTCATGTTTCTGCCCCTCTATTTCCAGACTTCTGTTTCTCACCCTGTGTTTCCAGACTCCTGTTTCTCCCCCTCTGTTTCCAGCCTCCTGTTTCTCCCCCTCTGTTTCCAGACTCCTGTTTCTGCCCCTCTGTTTCCAGACTCCTGTTTCTCACCATCTGTTGCCAGACTCCTGTTTCACCCCCTCTGTTTCCAGCCTCCTGTTTCTCCACCTCTGTTTCCACACTCCTGTTTCTGCCCCTCTGTTTCCAGCCTCCTGTTTCTCCCCCTCTGTTTCCAGACTCCTGTTTCTGCCCCTCTGTTTCCAGACACCTGTTTCTGCCTCTCTGTTTCCAGACTCCTGTTTCTGCCCCTCTGTTTCGAGCCTGCTGATTCTGCCCCTCTGTTTCCAGCCTCCTCTTTCTCACCCTCTGTTTCCTGACTCCTGTTTCTCCCCCTCTGTTTCCAGGCTCCTGTTTCTGCCCCTCTGTTTCCAGCCTCCTGTTTCTCACCCTGTGTTTCCAGACTCCTGTTTCTGCCCCTCTGTTTCCAGCCTCCTGTTTCTCCCCCTCTGTTTCCAGACTCCTGTTTCTGCCCCGCTGTTTCCAGACACCTGTTTCTGCCTCTCTGTTTCCAGACTCCTGTTTCTGCCCCTCTGTTTCGAGCCTCCTGATTCTGCCCCTCTGTTTCCAGCCTCCTCTTTCTCACCCTCTGTTTCCTGACTCCTGTTTCTCCCCCTCTGTTTCCAGGCTCCTGTTTCTGCCCCTCTGTTTCCAGCCTCCTGTTTCTCCCCCTCTGTTTCCAGGCTCCTGCTTCTCACCCTCTGTTTCCAGTCTACTGTTTCTGCCCCTCTGTTTCCAGCCTCCTTTTTCTCCCCCTCAGTTTCCAGACTCCTGTTTCTCCCCCTCTGTTTCCAGACTCCTGTTTCTGCCCCTCTGTTTCCAGCCTCCTGTTTCTGCCCCTCTCTATCCAGACTCCTGTTTCTGCCCCTCTGTTTCCAGACACCTGTTTCTCCCCCTGTGTTTCCAGACTCCTGTTCCTCCCCCTCTGTTTCCAGACTCCTGTTTCTCCCCCTCTGTTTCCAGATTCCTGTTTCTCCCCCTCTGTTTCCAGACTCCTGTTTCTCCCCCTCTGTTTCTAGACTCCTGTTTCTCCCCCTCTGTTTCCAGACTCCTGTTTCTCCCCCTCTGTTTCCAGATTCCTGTTTCTCCCCCTCTGTTTCCAGACTCCTGTTTCTGCCCCTCTGTTTCCAGACTCCTGTTTCTCACCCTCTGTTTCCAGTCTCCTCTTTCTGCCCCTCTGTTTCCAGCCTCCTGTTTCTGCCCCTCTATTTCCAGTCTCCTGTTTCTCTCCCTCTGTTTCCAGACTCCTGTTTCTCCCCCTCTGTTTCCAGACTCCTGTTTCTGCCCCTCTGTTTCCAGACTCCTGTTTCTGCCCCTCTGATTCCAGCCTCCTGTTTCTGCCCCTCTTTTTCCAGCCTCCAGTTTCCCCTCCTCTGTTTACAGGCTCCTGTTTCTCCCCCTCTGTTTTCAGACTCCTGATTCTGCCCCTCTGTTTCCAGACTCCTGTTTCTCCCCCTCTGTTCCCAGACTCCTGCTTCTCCCCCTCTGTTTCCAGCCTCCTGTTTCTGCCCCTCTGTTTCGAGACTCCTGTTTCTGCCCCTCTGTTTCCAGCCTCCTGTTTCTCCCCCTCTGTTTCCAGACTCCTGTTTCTCCCCCTCTGTTTCCAGTCTCCTGTTTCTGCCCCTCTGTTTACAGTCTCCTGTTTCTGCCCCTCTGTTTCCAGACTCCTGTTTCTCCCCCTCTGTTTCCAGACTCCTGTTTCTCCCCCTCTGATTCCACACTCCTGTTTCTTCCCCTCTGTTTCCAGCCTCCTGTTTCTCCCCCTCTGTTTCCAGACTCCTGTTTCTGCCCCTCTGTTTCCAGACTCCTGTTTCTGCCTCACTGTTTCCAGACTCCTGTTTCTGCCCCTCTGTTTCGAGCCTCCTGATTCTGCCCCTATGTTTCCAGCCTCCTCTTTCTCACCCTCTGTTTCCTGACTCCTGTTTCTCCCTCTCTGTTTCCAGGCTCCTATTTCTGCCCCTCTGTTTCCAGACTCCTGTTTCTCACCATCTGTTTCCAGACTCCTGTTTCTCCCCCTCTGTTTCCAGACTCCTTTTCTGCCCCTCTGATTCCAGACTCTTGTTTCTCCCCCTCAGTTTCCAGACTCCTGTTTCTGCCCCTCTGTTTCCAGACTCCTGTTTCTCCCCCTCTGTTTTCAGACTCCTTTTTCTGCCCCTCTGTTTCCAGACTGCTGTTTCTCCCCCTCTGTTTCCAGACTCCTGTTTCTCCCCCTCTGATTCCAGACTCCTGTTTCTCCCCCTGTGTTTCCGGACTCCTGTTTCTCCCCCTCTGTTTTCAGACTCCTGTTTCTGCCCCTCTGTTTCCAGACTCCTGTTTCTCACCCTCTGTTTCCAGTCTCCTCTTTCTGCCCCTCTGTTTCCAGACTCCTGTTTCTCAACCTCTGTTTCCAGACTGCTGTTTCTCCCCCTCTGTTTGCAGACCCCTGTTTCTCCCCCTCTGTTTTCAGACTCCTGTTTCTACCCCTCTGTTTCCAGACTCCTGTTTCTCCCCCTCTGTTTCCAGACTCCTGTTTCTCCCCCTCTGTTTCCAGACTCCTGTTTCTCCCCCTCTGCTTCCAGACTCCTGTTTCTCCCCCTCTGATTCCAGACTCCTGTTTCTGCCCCTCTGTTTCCAGACTCCTGTTTCTCACCCTCTGTTTCCAGTCTCCTCTTTCTGCCCCTTTGTTTCCAGCCTCCTGTTTCTGCCCCTCTGTTTCCAGTCTCCTGTTTCTCTCCGTCTGTTTCCAGACTCCTGTTTCTGCCCCTCTGTTTCCAGACTCATGTTTCTGCCCCTCTGTTTCCAGACTTCTGTTTCTCACCCTGTGTTGCCAGACTCCTGTTTCTGCCCCTCTGTTTCCAGCCTCCTGTTTCGCCCCCTCTGTTTCCACACTCCTGTTTCTGCCCCTCTGTTTCCAGCCTCCTGTTTCTCCCCCTCTGTTTCCAGACTCCTGTTTCTGCCCCTCTGTTTCCACACTCCTGTTTCTGCCTCTCTGTTTCCAGACTCCTGTTTCTCACCGTCTGTTTCCAGACTCCTGTTTCTGCCCCTCTGTTTCGAGCCTCCAGATTCTGCCCCTCTGTTTCCAGCCTCCTCTTTCTCACCCTCTGTTTCCTGACTCCTGTTTCTCCCCCTCTGTTTCCAGCCTCCTGTTTCTGCCCCTCTGTTTCCAGCCTCCTGTTTCTGCCCCTCTGTTTCCAGCCTCCTGTTTCTCCCCCTCTGTTTCCAGACTGCTGTTTCTCCCCCTCTGCTTCCAGACTCCTGTTTCTCCCCCTCTGTTTCCAGACTCCTGTTTCTGCCCCTCTGTTTCCAGCCTCCTGTTTCTGCCCCTCTGTATCCAGCCTCCTGTTTCTCCCCCTCTGTTTCCAGACTCCTGTTTCTCCTCCTCTGTTTCCAGACTCCTGTTTCCCCGCCTCTGTTGCCAGACCCCTGTTTCTCCCCCTCTGTTTCCAGGCTCCTGTTTCTGCCCCACTGTTTCCAGACCCCTCTTTCTCCCCCTCTGTTTTCATACTCCTGTTTCTGCCCCTCTGTTTCCAGACTCCTGTTTCTCCCCCTCTGGTTTCCAGCCTCCTGTTTCTGCCCCTCTGTTTCCAGTCTCCTGTTCCTCTCCGTCTGTTTCCAGACTCCTGTTTCTCCCCCTCTGTTTCCAGTCTCCTCTTTCTGCCCCTCTGTTTCCAGCCTCCTGTTTCTGCCCCTCTGTTTCCAGTCTCCTGTTCCTCTCCGTCTGTTTCCAGACTCCTGTTTCTCCCCCTCTGTTTCCAGACTCCTGTTTCTGCCCCTCTGTTTCCAGCCTCCTGTTTCTGCCCCTCTGTTTCCAGCCTCCTGTTTCTGCCCCTCTGTTTCCAGCCTCCTGTTTCTGCCCCTCTGTTTCCAGACTCCTGTTTCTCACCCTCTGTTTCCAGTCTCCTCTTTCTGCCCCTCTGTTTCCAGCCTCCTGTTTCTGCCCCTCTATTTCCAGTCTCCTGTTTCTCTCCCTCTGTTTCCAGACTCCTGTTAATCCCCCTCTGTTTCCAGACTCCTGTTTCTGCCCCTCTGTTTCCAGACTCCTGTTTCTACCCCACTGTTTCCAGCCTCCTGTTTCTGCCCCTCTGTTTCCAGACACCTGTTTCTCCCCCTCTGTTTGCAGACCCCTGTTTCTCCCCCTCAGCTTTCAGACTCCTGTTTCTGCCCCTCTGTTTCCAGACTCCTGTTTCTCCCCCTCTGTTTCCAGACTCCTGTTTCTCCCCCTCTGTTTCCAGACTCCTGTTTCTCCCCCTCTTTTTCCAGACTCCTGTTTCTCCCCCTCTGATTCCAGACTCCTGTTTCTGCCCCTCTGTTTCCAGCCTCCTGTTTCTGCCCCTCTGTTTCCAGTCTCCTGTTCCTCTCCGTCTGTTTCCAGACTCCTGTTTCAACCCCTCTGTTTCCAGTCTCCTCTTTCTGCCCCTCTGTTTCCAGCCTCCTGTTTCTGCCCCTCTGTTTCCAGTCTCCTGTTCCTCTCCGTCTGTTTCCAGACTCCTGTTTCTCCCCCTCTGTTTCCAGACTCCTGTTTCTCCCCCTCTGTTTCCAGACTCCTGTTTCTGCCCCTCTGTTTCCAGCCTCCTGTTTCTGCCCCTCTGTTTCCAGTCTCCTGTTCCTCTCCGTCTGTTTCCAGACTCCTGTTTCTCCCCCTCTGTTTCCAGTCTCCTCTTTCTGCCCCTCTGTTTCCAGCCTCCTGTTTCTGCCCCTCTGTTTCCAGTCTCCTGTTCCTCTCCGTCTGTTTCCAGACTCCTGTTTCTCCCCCTCTGTTTCCAGACTCCTGTTTCTGCCCCTCTGTTTCCAGCCTCCTGTTTCTGCCCCTCTGTTTCCAGCCTCCTGTTTCTGCCCCTCTCTTTCCAGCCTCCTGTTTCTGCCCCTCTGTTTACAGACTCCTGTTTCTCACCCTCTGTTTCCAGTCTCCTCTTTCTGCCCCTCTGTTTCCAGCCTCCTGTTTCTGCCCCTCTATTTCCAGTCTCCTGTTTCTCTCCCTCTGTTTCCAGACTCCTGTTAATCCCCCGCTGTTTCCAGACTCCTGTTTCTCCCCCTCTGTTTCCAGACTCCTGTTTCTCCCCCTCTGTTTCCAGACTCCTGTTTCGGCCCCTCTGTTTCCAGCCTCCTGTTTCTGCCCCTCTGTTTCCAGTCTCCTGTTCCTCTCCTTCTGTTTCCAGACTCCTGTTTCTCCCCCTCTGTTTCCAGTCTCCTCTTTCTGCCCCTCTGTTTCCAGCCTCCTGTTTCTGCCCCTCTGTTTCCAGTCTCCTGTTCCTCTCCGTCTGTTTCCAGACTCCTGTTTCTGCCCCTCTGTTTCCAGACTCATGTTTCTGCCCCTCTGTTTCCTGACTTCTGTTTCTCACCCTGTGTTTCCAGACTCCTGTTTCTCCCCCCTGTTTCCAGCCTCCTGTTTCTCCCCCTCTGTTTCCAGACTCCTATTTCTGCCCCTCTGTTTCCAGACTCCTGTTTCTCACCATCTGTTGCCAGACTCCTGTTTCAGCCCCTCTGTTTCCAGCCTCCTGTTTCTCCCCCTCTGTTTCCACACTCCTGTTTCACCCCCTCTGTTTCCAGACTCCTGTTTCTCCCCCTCTGTTCCAGACTCCTGTTTCTGCCCCTCTGTTTCCAGACTCCTGTTTCTCACCCTCTGTTTCCAGTCTCCTCTTTCTGCAACTCTGTTTCCAGCCTCCTGTTCCCCCCCCCCCCCCCGTTTCCAGACTCCTGATTCTCCCCATTGTTTCCAGACTCATGTTTCTGCCCCTCTGTTTCCAGACTCCTGTTTCTGCCCCTCTGTTTCCAGACTCCTGTTTCTCTCCCTCTGTTTCCAGACTCCGGTTTCTCCCCCTTTGTTTCCAGACTCATGTTTCTGCCCCACTGTTTCCAGACTTCTGTTTCTCACCCTGTGTTTCCAGACTCCTGTTTCTCCCCCACTGTTTCCAGCCTCCTGTTTCTCCCCCTCTGTTTCCAGACTCCTATTTCTGCCCCTCTGTTTCCAGACTCCTGTTTCTCACCATCTGTTGCCAGACTCCTGTTTCACCCCCTCTGTTTCCAGCCTCCTGTTTCTCCCCCTCTGTTTCCACACTCCTGTTTCTGCCCCTCTGTTTCCAGCCTCCTGTTTCTCCCCCTCTGTTTCCAGACTCCTGTTTCTCCCCCTCTGTTTCCAGACTCCTGTTTCTGCCTCTCTGTTTCCAGACTCCTGTTTCTCCCCCTCTGTTTCCAGCCTCCTGTTTCTGCCCCTCTGTTTCCAGCCTCCTGTTTCTCCCCCTCTGTTTCCAGACTCCTGTTTCTCCCCCTCTGTTTCCAGACTCCTGTTTCTGCCTCTCTGTTTCCAGCCTCCTGTTTCTGCCCCTCTATTTCCAGTCTCCTGTTTCTCTCCCTCTGTTTCCAGACTCCTGTTAATCCCCCTCTGTTTCCAGACTCCTGTTTCTGCCCCTCTGTTTCCAGACTCCTGTTTCTACCCCACTGTTTCCAGCCTCCTGTTTCTGCCCCTCTGTTTCCAGACACCTGTTTCTCCCCCTCTGTTTGCAGACCCCTGTTTCTCCCCCTCAGCTTTCAGACTCCATTTTCTGCCCCTCTGTTTCCAGACTCCTGTTTCTCCCCCTCTGTTTCCAGACTCCTGTTTCTCCCCCTCTGTTTCCAGACTCCTGTTTCTCCCCCTCTTTTTCCAGACTCCTGTTTCTCCCCCTCTGATTCCAGACTCCTGTTTCTGCCCCTCTGTTTCCAGCCTCCTGTTTCTGCCCCTCTGTTTCCAGTCTCCTGTTCCTCTCCGTCTGTTTCCAGACTCCTGTTTCAACCCCTCTGTTTCCAGTCTCCTCTTTCTGCCCCTCTGTTTCCAGCCTCCTGTTTCTGCCCCTCTGTTTCCAGTCTCCTGTTCCTCTCCGTCTGTTTCCAGACTCCTGTTTCTCCCCCTCTGTTTCCAGACTCCTGTTTCTCCCCCTCTGTTTCCAGACTCCTGTTTCTGCCCCTCTGTTTCCAGCCTCCTGTTTCTGCCCCTCTGTTTCCAGTCTCCTGTTCCTCTCCGTCTGTTTCCAGACTCCTGTTTCTCCCCCTCTGTTTCCAGTCTCCTCTTTCTGCCCCTCTGTTTCCAGCCTCCTGTTTCTGCCCCTCTGTTTCCAGTCCCCTGTTCCTCTCCGTCTGTTTCCAGACTCCTGTTTCTCCCCCTCTGTTTCCAGACTCCTGTTTCTGCCCCTCTGTTTCCAGCCTCCTGTTTCTGCCCCTCTGTTTCCAGCCTCCTGTTTCTGCCCCTCTCTTTCCAGCCTCCTGGTTCTGCCCCTCTGTTTACAGACTCCTGTTTCTCACCCTCTGTTTCCAGTCTCCTCTTTCTGCCCCTCTGTTTCCAGCCTCCTGTTTCTGCCCCTCTATTTCCAGTCTCCTGTTTCTCTCCCTCTGTTTCCAGACTCCTGTTAATCCCCCGCTGTTTCCAGACTCCTGTTTCTCCCCCTCTGTTTCCAGACTCCTGTTTCTCCCCCTCTGTTTCCAGACTCCTGTTTCGGCCCCTCTGTTTCCAGCCTCCTGTTCCTGCCCCTCTGTTTCCAGTCTCCTGTTCCTCTCCTTCTGTTTCCAGACTCCTGTTTCTCCCCCTCTGTTTCCAGTCTCCTCTTTCTGCCCCTCTGTTTCCAGCCTCCTGTTTCTGCCCCTCTGTTTCCAGTCTCCTGTTCCTCTCCGTCTGTTTCCAGACTCCTGTTTCTGCCCCTCTGTTTCCAGACTCATGTTTCTGCCCCTCTGTTTCCTGACTTCTGTTTCTCACCCTGTGTTTCCAGACTCCTGTTTCTCCCCCCTGTTTCCAGCCTCCTGTTTCTCCCCCTCTGTTTCCAGACTCCTATTTCTGCCCCTCTGTTTCCAGACTCCTGTTTCTCACCATCTGTTGCCAGACTCCTGTTTCAGCCCCTCTGTTTCCAGCCTCCTGTTTCTCCCCCTCTGTTTCCACACTCCTGTTTCACCCCCTCTGTTTCCAGACTCCTGTTTCTCCCCCTCTGTTTCCAGACTCCTGTTTCTGCCCCTCTGTTTCCAGACTCCTGTTTCTCACCCTCTGTTTCCAGTCTCCTCTTTCTGCAACTCTGTTTCCAGCCTCCTGTTTCCCCCCCCCCCCCCGTTTCCAGACTCCTGTTAATCCCCCGCTGTTTCCAGACTCCTGTTTCTCCCCCTCTGTTTCCAGACTCCTGTTTCTCCCCCTCTGTTTCCAGACTCCTGTTTCGGCCCCTCTGTTTCCAGCCTCCTGTTCCTGCCCCTCTGTTTCCAGTCTCCTGTTCCTCTCCGTCTGTTTCCAGACTCCTGTTTCTGCCCCTCTGTTTCCAGACTCATGTTTCTGCCCCTCTGTTTCCTGACTTCTGTTTCTCACCCTGTGTTTCCAGACTCCTGTTTCTCCCCCCTGTTTCCAGCCTCCTGTTTCTCCCCCTCTGTTTCCAGACTCCTATTTCTGCCCCTCTGTTTCCAGACTCCTGTTTCTCACCATCTGTTGCCAGACTCCTGTTTCAGCCCCTCTGTTTCCAGCCTCCTGTTTCTCCCCCTCTGTTTCCACACTCCTGTTTCACCCCCCTCTGTTTCCAGACTCCTGTTTCTCCCCCTCTGTTTCCAGACTCCTGTTTCTGCCCCTCTGTTTCCAGACTCCTGTTTCTCACCCTCTGTTTCCAGTCTCCTCTTTCTGCAACTCTGTTTCCAGCCTCCTGTTTCCACCCCCCCCCGTTTCCAGACTCCTGATTCTCCCCCATTGTTTCCAGACTCATGTTTCTGCCCCTCTGTTTCCAGACTCCTGTTTCTGCCCCTCTGTTTCCAGACTCCTGTTTCTCTCCCTCTGTTTCCAGACTCCGGTTTCTCCCCCTCTGTTTCCAGACTCATGTTTCTGCCCCACTGTTTCCAGACTTCTGTTTCTCACCCTGTGTTTCCAGACTCTGTTTCTCCCCCACTGTTTCCAGCCTCCTGTTTCTCCCCCTCTGTTTCCAGACTCCTATTTCTGCCCCTCTGTTTCCAGACTCCTGTTTCTCACCATCTGTTGCCAGACTCCTGTTTCACCCCCTCTGTTTCCAGCCTCCTGTTTCTCCCCCTCTGTTTCCACACTCCTGTTTCTGCCCCTCTGTTTCCAGCCTCCTGTTTCTCCCCCTCTGTTTCCAGACTCCTGTTTCTCCCCCTCTGTTTCCAGACTCCTGTTTCTGCCTCTCTGTTTCCAGACTCCTGTTTCTGCCCCTCTGTTTCGAGCCTCCTGATTCTGCCCCTCTGTTTCCAGCCTCCTCTTTCTCACCCTCTGTTTCCTGACTCCTGATTCTCCCCCTCTGTTTCCAGGCTCCTGTTTCTGCCCCTCTGTTTCCAGACTCCTGTTTCTCCCCCTCTGTTTCCAGCCTCCTGTTTCTACCCCTCTGTACCCAGACTCCTATTTCTGCCCCTCTGTTTCCAGACTGCTGTTTCTCAGCATCTGTTTCCAGACTCCTGTTTCTCCCCCTCTGTTTCCAGACTCCTTTTCTGCCCCTCTGATTCCAGACTCTTGTTTCTCCCCCTCAGTTTCCAGACTCCTGTTTCTGCCCCTCTGTTTCCAGACTCCTGTTTCTCCCCCTCTGTTTTCAGACTCCTTTTTCTGCCCCTCTGTTTCCAGACTGCTGTTTCTCCCCCTCTGTTTCCAGACTCCTGTTTCTCCCCCTCTGATTCCCAGACTCCTGTTTCTCCCCCTGTGTTTCCGGACTCCTGTTTCTCCCCCTCTGTTTTCAGACTCCTGTTTCTGCCCCTCTGTTTCCAGACTCCTGTTTCTCACCCTCTGTTTCCAGTCTCCTCTTTCTGCCCCTCTGTTTCCAGACTCCTGTTTCTCAACCTCTGTTTCCAGACTGCTGTTTCTCCCCATCAATTTCCAGACTCCTGCTTCCCCCACTCTGTTTCCAGACTCCTGTTTCTCCCCCTCTGTTTGCAGACCCCTGTTTCTCCCCCTCTGTTTTCAGACTCCTGTTTCTACCCCTCTGTATCCAGACTCCTGTTTCTCCCCCTCTGTTTCCAGACTCCTGTTTCTCCCCCTCTGTTTCCAGACTCCTGTTTCTCCCCCTCTGTTTCCAGACTCCTGTTTCTCCCCCTCTGATTCCAGACTCCTGTTTCTGCCCCTCTGTTTCCAGACTCCTGTTTCTCACCCTCTGTTTCCAGACTCCTGTTTCTCACCCTCTGTTTCCAGACTCCTGTTTCTGCCCCTCTGTTTCCAGACTCCTGCTTCTGCCCCTCTGTTTCCAGACGCCTGTTTCTCCCCCTCTGTTTCCAGACTCCTGTTTCTCACCCTCTGTTTCCAGACTCCTGTTTCTCCCCCTCTGTTTCCAGACTCCTGTTTCTGCCCCTCTGTTTCCAGACTCCGGTTTCTGCCCCTCTGTTTCCAGACACCTGTTTCTGCCCCACTGTTTCCAGCCTCCTGTTTCTGCCCCTCTGTTTCCAGACTCCAGTTTCTCCCCCTCTGTTTGCAGACCCCTGTTTCTCCCCCTCTGTTTCCAGACTCCTGTTTCTGCCCCTCTGTTTCCAGACTCCTGTTTCTCCCCCTCTGTTTCCAGACTCCTGTTTCTCCCCCTCTGATTCCACACTCCTGTTTCTGCCCCTCTGTTTCCAGCCTCCTGTTTCTCCCCGTCTGTTTCCAGACTCCTGTTTCTGCCCCTCTGTTTCCAGACTCCTGTTTCTGCCTCTCTGTTTCCAGACTCCTGTTTCTGCCCCTCTGTTTCGAGCCTCCTGATTCTGCCCCTCTGTTTCCAGCCTCCTCTTTATCACCCTCTGTTTCCTGACTCCTGTTTCTCCCTCTCTGTTTCCAGGCTCCTGTTTCTCCCCCTCTGTTTCCAGACTCCTGTTTCTCCCCCTCTGTTTCCAGTCTACTGTTTCTGCCCCTCTGTTTCCAGACTCCTGTTTCTGCCCCTCTGTTTCCAGCCTCCTGTTTCTGCCCCACTGTTTCCAGCCTCCTGTTTCTCCCCCTCTGTTTCCAGACTCCTGTTTCTCCTCCTCTGTTTTCAGACTCCTGTTTCTGCCCCTCTGTTTCCAGACTCCTGTTACCCCCCCCCTGTTTCCAGACTCCTGTTTCAAACCCTCTGTTTCCTGGCTCCTGTTTCTGCCCCACTGTTTCCAGACTCCTCTTTCTGTCCCTGTGTTTCCAGCCTCCTGTTTCTCCCCCTCTGTTTCCAGACTCCTGTTTCTCCCCCTCTGTTTCCAGACTCCTGTTTCTGCCCCACTGTTTCCAGCCTCCTGTTTCTGCCCCTCTCTTTCCAGCCTCCTGTTTCTGCCGCTCTGTTTCCAGCCTTCTGTTTCTCCCCCTCTGTTTCCAGACTCCTGTTTCTCCCCCTCTGTTTGCAGACCCCTGTTTCTCCCCCTCTGTTTTCAGACTCCTGTTTCTGCCCCTCTGTTTCCAGACTCCTGTTTCTCCCCCTCTGTTTCCAGACTCCTGTTTCTCCCCCTCTGTTTCCAGATTCCTGTTTCTCCCCCTCTGTTTCCAGACTCCTGTTTCTGCCCCTCTGTTCCCAGACTCCTGTTTCTCACCCTCTGTTTCCAGTCTCCTCTTTCTGCCCCTCTGTTGCCAGCCTCCTGTTTCTGCCCCTCTATTTCCAGTCTCCTGTTTCTCTCCCTCTGTTTCCAGACTCCTGTTTCTCCTACTCTGTTTCCAGACTCCTGTTTCGGCCCCTCTGTTTCCAGACTCCTGTTTCTGCCCCTCTGTTTCCAGCCTCCTGTTTCTGCCCCTCTTTTTCCTGCCTCCTGTTTCTCCTCCTCTGTTTACAGGCTCCTGTTTCTCCCCCTCTGTTTTCAGACTCCTGATTCTGCCCCTCTGTTTCCAGACTCCTGTTTCTCCCCCTCTGTTTCCAGACTCCTGCTTCTCCCCCTCTGTTTCCAGGCTCCTGTTTCTGCCCCTCTGTTTCCAGACTCCTGTTTCTGCCCCTCTGTTTCCAGCCTCCTGTTTCTGCCCCTCTTTTTCCAGCCTCCTGTTTCTCCTCCTCTGTTTACAGGCTCCTGTTTCTCCTCCTCTGTTTTCAGACTCCTGTTTCTGCCCCTCTGTTTCCAAACTCCTGTTTCCCCTCCTCTGTTGCCAGACCCCTGTTTCTCCCCCCGTGTTTCCAGGCTCCTGTTTCTGCCCCACTGTTTCCAGACTCCTCTTTGTGCCCCTCTGTTTCCAGCCTCCTGTTTCTCCCCCTCTGTTTCCAGACTCCTGTTTCTCCCCCTCTGTTTCCAGACTCCTGCTTCTGCCCCTCTGTTTCCAGACTCCTGTTTCTGCCCCTCTGTTTCCAGCCTCCTGTTTCTGCCCCTCTGTTTCCAGCCTCCTGTTTCTCCCCTTCTGTTTCCAGACTCCTGTTTCTCCTCCTCTGTTTACAGACTCCTGTATCTCCCCATCTGTTTTCAGACTCCTGTTTCTGCCCCTCTGTTTCCAGACTCCTTTTTCTCCCCCTCTGTTTCCAGACTCCTATTTCTGCCCCTGTGTTTCCAGACTCCGGTTTCTGCCCCTCTGTTTCCAGACTCCTGTTTCTCACCCTCTGTTTCCAGACTCCTGTTTCTCCCCATCAATTTCCAGACTCCTGTTTCTCCCCCTCTGTTTCCAGACTCCTGTTTCTGCCGCTCTATTTCCAGACTCCTCTTTCTCCCCCTCTGTTTCCAGACTCCTGTTTCTCCCCATCAATTTCCAGACTCCTGTTTCTCTCCCTCTGTTTTCAGACTCCTTTTTCTGCCCCTCTGTTTCCAGATTGCTGTTTCTCCCCCTCTGTTTCCAGACTCCTGTTTCTCCCCCTCTGTTTCCAGCCTCCTGTTTCTACCCCTCTGTTCCCAGACTCCTATTTCTGCCCCTCTGTTTCCAGACTCCTGTTTCTCACCATCTGTTTCCAGACTCCTGTTTCTCCCCCTCTGTTTCCAGACTCCGGTTTCTGCCCCTCTGATTCCAGACTCTTGTTTCTCCCCCTCTGTTTCCAGACTCCTGTTTCTGCCCCTCTGTTTCCAGACTCCTGTTTCTCCCCCTCTGTTTTCAGACTCCTTTTTCTGCCCCTCTGTTTCCAGACTGCTGTTTCTCCCCCTCTGTTTCCAGACTCCTGTATCTCCCCCTCTGATTCCAGACTCCAGATTCTCCCCCTCTGTTTCCGGACTCCTGTTTCTCCCCCTCTGTTTTCAGACTCCTGTTTCTGCCCCTCTGTTTCCAGACTCCTGTTTCTCAACCTCTCTTTCCAGACTCCTGTTTCTCCCCATCAATTTCCAGACTCCTGCTTCACCCCCTCTGTTTCCAGACTCCTGTTTCTCCCCCTCTGTTTGCAGACACCTGTTTCTCCCCCTCTGTTTTCAGACTCCTGTTTCTGCCCCTCTGTTTCCAGACTCCTGTTTCTCCCCCTCTGTTTCCAGACTCCTGTTTCTGCCCCACTGTTTCCAGACTCCTGTTTCTGCCCCTCTGTTTACAGACTCCTGTTGCTCACCCTCTGTTTCCAGTCTCCTCTTTCTGCCCCTCTGTTTCCAGCCTCCTGTTTCTGCCCCTCTATTTCCAGTCTCCTTTTTCTCTCCCTCTGTTTCCAGACTCCTGTTAATCCCCCGCTGTTTCCAGACTCCTGTTTCTGCCCCTCTGTTTCCAGACTCCTGTTTCTACCCCACTGTTTCCAGACTCCTGTTTCTGCCCCTCTGTTTCCAGACACCTGTTTCTCCCCCTCTGTTTGCAGACCCCTGTTTCTCCCCCTCAGTTTTCAGACTCCTGTTTCTGCCCCTCAGTTTCCAGACTCCTGTTTCTCCCCCTCTGTTTCCAGACTCCTGTTTCTCCCCCTCTGTTTCCAGACTCCTGTTTCTCCCCCTCTGTTTCCAGACTCCTGTTTCTCCCCCTCTGTTTCCAGACTCCTGTTTCTCACCCTCTGTTTCCAGACTCCTGTTTCGGCCCCTCTGTTTCCAGCCTCCTGTTTCTGCCCCTCTGTTTCCAGTCTCCTGTTCCTCTCCTTCTGTTTCCAGACTCCTGTTTCTCCCCCTCTGTTTCCAGTCTCCTCTTTCTGCCCCTCTGTTTCCAGCCTCCTGTTTCTGCCCCTCTGTTTCCAGTCTCCTGTTCCTCTCCCTCTGTTTCCAGACTCCTGTTAATCCCCCGCTGTTTCCAGACTCCTGTTTCTGCCCCTCTGTTTCCAGACTCCTGTTTCTACCCCACTGTTTCCAGACTCCTGTTTCTGCCCCTCTGTTTCCAGACACCTGTTTCTCCCCCTCTGTTTGCAGACCCCTGTTTCTCCCCCTCAGTTTTCAGACTCCTGTTTCTGCCCCTCAGTTTCCAGACTCCTGTTTCAGCCCCTCTGTTTCCAGCCTCCTGTTTCTCCCCCTCTGTTTCCACACTCCTGTTTCACCCCCTCTGTTTCCAGACTCCTGTTTCTCCCCCTCTGTTTCCAGACTCCTGTTTCTGCCCCTCTGTTTCCAGACTCCTGTTTCTCACCCTCTGTTTCCAGTCTCCTCTTTCTGCAACTCTGTTTCCAGCCTCCTGTTCCCCCCCCCCCCCCCCGTTTCCAGACTCCTGATTCTCCCCCATTGTTTCCAGACTCATGTTTCTGCCCCTCTGTTTCCAGACTCCTGTTTCTGCCCCTCTGTTTCCAGACTCCTGTTTCTCTCCCTCTGTTTCCAGACTCCGGTTTCTCCCCCTCTGTTTCCAGACTCATGTTTCTGCCCCACTGTTTCCAGACTTCTGTTTCTCACCCTGTGTTTCCAGACTCCTGTTTCTCCCCCACTGTTTCCAGCCTCCTGTTTCTCCCCCTCTGTTTCCAGACTCCTATTTCTGCCCCTCTGTTTCCAGACTCCTGTTTCTCACCATCTGTTGCCAGACTCCTGTTTCACCCCCTCTGTTTCCAGCCTCCTGTTTCTCCCCCTCTGTTTCCACACTCCTGTTTCTGCCCCTCTGTTTCCAGCCTCCTGTTTCTCCCCCTCTGTTTCCAGACTCCTGTTTCTCCCCCTCTGTTTCCAGACTCCTGTTTCTGCCTCTCTGTTTCCAGACTCCTGTTTCTCCCCCTCTGTTTCCAGCCTCCTGTTTCTGCCCCTCTGTTTCCAGCCTCCTGTTTCTCCCCCTCTGTTTCCAGACTCCTGTTTCTCCCCCTCTGTTTCTAGACTCCTGTTTCTGCCTCTCTGTTTCCAGCCTCCTGTTTCTGCCCCTCTATTTCCAGTCTCCTGTTTCTCTCCCTCTGTTTCCAGACTCCTGTTAATCCCCCTCTGTTTCCAGACTCCTGTTTCTGCCCCTCTGTTTCCAGACTCCTGTTTCTACCCACTGTTTCCAGCCTCCTGTTTCTGCCCCTCTGTTTCCAGACACCTGTTTCTCCCCCTCTGTTTGCAGACCCCTGTTTCTCCCCCTCAGCTTTCAGACTCCATTTTCTGCCCCTCTGTTTCCAGACTCCTGTTTCTCCCCCTCTGTTTCCAGACTCCTGTTTCTCCCCCTCTGTTTCCAGACTCCTGTTTCTCCCCCTCTTTTTCCAGACTCCTGTTTCTCCCCCTCTGATTCCAGACTCCTGTTTCTGCCCCTCTGTTTCCAGCCTCCTGTTTCTGCCCCTCTGTTTCCAGTCTCCTGTTCCTCTCCGTCTGTTTCCAGACTCCTGTTTCAACCCCTCTGTTTCCAGTCTCCTCTTTCTGCCCCTCTGTTTCCAGCCTCCTGTTTCTGCCCCTCTGTTTCCAGTCTCCTGTTCCTCTCCGTCTGTTTCCAGACTCCTGTTTCTCCCCCTCTGTTTCCAGACTCCTGTTTCTCCCCCTCTGTTTCCAGACTCCTGTTTCTGCCCCTCTGTTTCCAGCCTCCTGTTTCTGCCCCTCTGTTTCCAGTCTCCTGTTCCTCTCCGTCTGTTTCCAGACTCCTGTTTCTCCCCCTCTGTTTCCAGTCTCCTCTTTCTGCCCCTCTGTTTCCAGCCTCCTGTTTCTGCCCCTCTGTTTCCAGTCTCCTGTTCCTCTCCGTCTGTTTCCAGACTCCTGTTTCTCCCCCTCTGTTTCCAGACTCCTGTTTCTGCCCCTCTGTTTCCAGCCTCCTGTTTCTGCCCCTCTGTTTCCAGCCTCCTGTTTCTGCCCCTCTCTTTCCAGCCTCCTGGTTCTGCCCCTCTGTTTACAGACTCCTGTTTCTCACCCTCTGTTTCCAGTCTCCTCTTTCTGCCCCTCTGTTTCCAGCCTCCTGTTTCTGCCCCTCTATTTCCAGTCTCCTGTTTCTCTCCCTCTGTTTCCAGACTCCTGTTAATCCCCCGCTGTTTCCAGACTCCTGTTTCTCCCCCTCTGTTTCCAGACTCCTGTTTCTCCCCCTCTGTTTCCAGACTCCTGTTTCGGCCCCTCTGTTTCCAGCCTCCTGTTCCTGCCCCTCTGTTTCCAGTCTCCTGTTCCTCTCCTTCTGTTTCCAGACTCCTGTTTCTCCCCCTCTGTTTCCAGTCTCCTCTTTATGCCCCTCTGTTTCCAGCCTCCTGTTTCTGCCCCTCTGTTTCCAGTCTCCTGTTCCTCTCCGTCTGTTTCCAGACTCCTGTTTCTGCCCCTCTGTTTCCAGACTCATGTTTCTGCCCCTCTGTTTCCTGACTTCTGTTTCTCACCCTGTGTTTCCAGACTCCTGTTTCTCCCCCCTGTTTCCAGCCTCCTGTTTCTCCCTCTCTGTTTCCAGACTCCTATTTCTGCCCCTCTGTTTCCAGACTCCTGTTTCTCACCATCTGTTGCCAGACTCCTGTTTCAGCCCCTCTGTTTCCAGCCTCCTGTTTCTCCCCCTCTGTTTCCACACTCCTGTTTCACCCCCTCTGTTTCCAGACTCCTGTTTCTCCCCCTCTGTTTCCAGACTCCTGTTTCTGCCCCTCTGTTTCCAGACTCCTGTTTCTCACCCTCTGTTTCCAGTCTCCTCTTTCTGCAACTCTGTTTCCAGCCTCCTGTTTCCCCCCCCCCCCCCGTTTCCAGACTCCTGTTAATCCCCCGCTGTTTCCAGACTCCTGTTTCTCCCCCTCTGTTTCCAGACTCCTGTTTCTCCCCCTCTGTTTCCAGACTCCTGTTTCGGCCCCTCTGTTTCCAGCCTCCTGTTCCTGCCCCTCTGTTTCCAGTCTCCTGTTCCTCTCCGTCTGTTTCCAGACTCCTGTTTCTGCCCCTCTGTTTCCAGACTCATGTTTCTGCCCCTCTGTTTCCTGACTTCTGTTTCTCACCCTGTGTTTCCAGACTCCTGTTTCTCCCCCCTGTTTCCAGCCTCCTGTTTCTCCCCCTCTGTTTCCAGACTCCTATTTCTGCCCCTCTGTTTCCAGACTCCTGTTTCTCACCATCTGTTGCCAGACTCCTGTTTCAGCCCCTCTGTTTCCAGCCTCCTGTTTCTCCCCCTCTGTTTCCACACTCCTGTTTCACCCCCTCTGTTTCCAGACTCCTGTTTCTCCCCCTCTGTTTCCAGACTCCTGTTTCTGCCCCTCTGTTTCCAGACTCCTGTTTCTCACCCTCTGTTTCCAGTCTCCTCTTTCTGCAACTCTGTTTCCAGCCTCCTGTTTCCCCCCCCCCCCGTTTCCAGACTCCTGATTCTCCCCCATTGTTTCCAGACTCATGTTTCTGCCCCTCTGTTTCCAGACTCCTGTTTCTGCCCCTCTGTTTCCAGACTCCTGTTTCTCTCCCTCTGTTTCCAGACTCCGGTTTCTCCCCCTCTGTTTCCAGACTCATGTTTCTGCCCCACTGTTTCCAGACTTCTGTTTCTCACCCTGTGTTTCCAGACTCCTGTTTCTCCCCCACTGTTTCCAGCCTCCTGTTTCTCCCCCCTCTGTTTCCAGACTCCTATTTCTGCCCCTCTGTTTCCAGACTCCTGTTTCTCACCATCTGTTGCCAGACTCCTGTTTCACCCCCTCTGTTTCCAGCCTCCTGTTTCTCCCCCTCTGTTTCCACACTCCTGTTTCTGCCCCTCTGTTTCCAGCCTCCTGTTTCTCCCCCTCTGTTTCCAGACTCCTGTTTCTCCCCCTCTGTTTCCAGACTCCTGTTTCTGCCTCTCTGTTTCCAGACTCCTGTTTCTGCCCCTCTGTTTCGAGCCTCCTGATTCTGCCCCTCTGTTTCCAGCCTCCTCTTTCTCACCCTCTGTTTCCTGACTCCTGATTCTCCCCCTCTGTTTCCAGGCTCCTGTTTCTGCCCCTCTGTTTCCAGAC
>NW_027650415.1:0-87440 GCF_965287045.1 Carcharhinus amblyrhynchos
ATTTTCCAAAATAGGACCAGGAGTCTGAGAAAAATTATCAAGCTGGACTTTGCTATTTTCCTTATTCTCCATCAATTCAGATTCTTTCCAAGCTATAATTCCTTCATTAACTCCTGTCCTCCAATATTACTTTATATACAAGTTAAATGTTAAATACTGCGAACTGATTACAGGGAAGCATGATTATAAGATCAGTGCTGATGTGCAGGCAATTCATGCCATCCCAGAAAGAAAATTATGATTAGTGCTGTCCCCACTGCCCCCATAAGTCAGAGTATCAATCTAACGTATTTTGCCTCAGCTAAATTACACAGGTGTCCATTCCCAAGCAGTGATCACTGTACTGAGAATGTTTTGACGTAGATCCCAAATTTGAACCTCATATGAATATAGCCTGTCTTCAACAGATCTTTCCTCACATAAGTTAGCACATAGTGACCACAAGCTGGAATCTTAACTGACTTTGTTCCAAGGCTACGTTCAAACGTATATTCCTATCATTACCCTGGCAATGTTCAGCCAGCTCTCCAGATACCAGAGGTCAAAGCAGGGACTTTCTGAGCAATAGAGCTACACACTATCTATCTATGAGATAAGCAAGTTGCTGTTTTTAAAAAGTGATAAGTCAGGGTCAAGATTGCGCAAATAAATGCAAAATAAGCGGTCTCCAGTATGATGAGAGATGTATTCAGTACTCTGACACCAGAAAGGCTAACACTTCATGTTCATCCATTAAATATATCTTCTAGTTCCAAGCAGAAATAGACACTGCTAGTTAAAGGTTATGTACCATAAAAGCCCTGAATGCAATATACAAACAATAAAATAGATTGGTCTTTTACCACAAAAAAAACTCATCCAATGGAACTAGTTCTGAAGTATGTTAAACTAGATTCACATAAATAATTGAGTCTGCCAATATATTAAACCATTACACCAATTTCTATCTAACTGATAGACAATAATTTAATGTAAAGCAAGTGGTTGAAAGGGAAATAAAATTTCACAATGAAAGGGAAATAAAATTTCACAATGACCAGAAATTTCTGTTAGTAATGATGGTAAAACTGTTAGTATTTATTGCTATTAGTCCACTGAAACTGACAAATTTCAGGAGTCCACACATGAACAATTAAATTTCGAAATCCAGAAATTGCAGTCAATGATGTTACACTTCCCATGAGATGCACTGTTGAATTTACCCCAAACTGCAATCATTGCAGCAAGGTGGCACATTGATTAACACTGTTGCCTCACAGCCAAGGACCCAGATTCAATTCCAGCTTTGGGTGACTGTGTGGCGTTTGTACATTCTCCCTCTGTCTATGGTTTCCTCCAGGTGCTATGGTTTCCTTCCACAGTCTAAAGATGTGCAGATTAGGATTGGCTATGCCAAATTGCCCTTTGGTATCCAAAGATGTGGGTTAAAGGGATTAGCAGATATGTGGGGTATAGGAATAGGATGGGACATGGAACCTGAATAAGATGCTGTGTCAGAGAGTCAGAGCATACGCGATGGGCCAAATGGCCTCCTTCTGCATTGCAGGGATTCTACAAAATACAAGTTACTGAACTGACAAAACCTGCCCTTTACAGTATGGCTTTCTGTAAAAGCCATTGAAAAAGTTACATTTTATGAACTTTACTAAGTTTCATAATACTTGCTCACGGTTTTGGTGAATTCCTGAAAAGTGTAACTTTTAAAGTGAAATATTAAGTAAATCAGATTTTCCCATTTCAATCCAGGTAGTTAGTTCTTTAGGATCTTTCTCTTGAGAGAAAAATTAAAACATTATGACTTGAAATACTGTACACTGCTAAATTCCAATGTTCATAAACGAAATCACTTACAGTAAAGTCAATCAAATGAAAAATATAAAAGGAATATGCTAACTCTTTCTATGTACTGACCAATCTTTCCTGCTTCATTCACTGGCCTCTCCCCTCCTCACTCTCTCCCACTTACTGACCTTCACAGCATCCCCTCCCACTCTCAGCTTCCCTCTTCTAAATCCTCACCACATGCAAGGGCTGGGAGGACATGAAATGAGGGGGGAAGCGGTGAGGGAACAAGAGGGGCCGGGGCAGGAGGGTGTGCAAGGAAATGCAAATGGGACAGAGTCACTGGCAGCAGCAGCGGCGGCGGCGGGGGGGGGGGGGGGGGGGGGGGGCAGTGAGCAGGGGTATGGGGGGCTGTGGGGATAGGAACAAGCAGAGGAGTGAAGAATGGAAGCAACAGGTTGAAGATAGTGGAGAAGGGAATGGTGAGTGAGAGAAAATCAGACAGCATGAGAGGCTGCTCCAAAATGTTGTTGATCAAGTTCATGCGAAACAACACTAAGGAGTGCATACCAGCCACATGAGATATCCAATGCTAAAGCCAACAAGGATGAATGAGGCAACTTAAAACAGGCAAATTAAGTATTCTTACTGCTTTACAAACTCAAATGTTATTTGTGGAATGTTAAATTTCTCCTTTATCATGGCAGAAGTCACATGTTTTTAAAAAATTAAATTAAAGTTTATGCTATTTCAGCTTTTACCTTAATCTCACCTCTGTGTCCCAATCATTTATTACATTATTAAGTCAAAGTTCAGTGCATTTTACTTACTGCTTTGTCAGCTGTGAGAATTTCTTTTTATTTCATATAGATACGGGTGTTGTTGATTGGGCCAGCATTTATTGCCTATCCACAATTGCCCTTGAACTGAGTGGCTTGCTTGGCCATTTCAAAAGCATTTATAAGTAAACCACATTGCTGGAATCACATAACAGACTTCCTTACCTAAAGGACATTAGTGAACGAGATGGAGTTTTATGACAATCGACAATGGTCATTAATTAGACTTTCAATTCCAGATTGTCACTGGATTCAAATTTTACCACCTGCTGTGCAATTTGAACCTTGGTCTCCAGGGTATTATTCAGGTCTCTGGATTACCAATCCAATGACAATACCATTTATGCCACCATCTCCCTAAGACAGCACTGTTGCTCCATGCCTGGAGATTGTCTCGATGAAGCATCAGAATCAAACTGCGATCAGCAATGAGAAATTCACACCATAGAGATCATTAGGTCTTTATCAGCTCCTGTCTTCAAGATCAGTAGCAACAGCACCACCAACAGCAAAGTCTGTGCCATTAAGATACAGAAAACAGAGAGGGGGCTGTCAAGATTTAGGATCTTTGATGGTAATATGTTATCTCACAAGATTATTTTTAAAAAAAACAATTGAAGGATGGTTAATATGCACAATGAAATTTGCTTTCCTGGAGACTAAAACATTGAATTTGACAAATTTATAAAATATCTCTCACCCATGGTGTTATCGACCGACAGGAGCTGTATCCTGGATGTTGTGTGGGAGAGAATAAATAGATAATTCTGTTCAAGTAAATGACACACTAAAATGGGGTTACAAAATGTGGTCTTATCAAGGTGCTTGATAAGGTCCCCCATGCAAGACTTCTTGAGAAAGTGAGGGGGCATGGGATCCAAGGGGCTGTTGCCTTGTGGATCCAGAACTGGCTTGCCTGTAAAACGATGTGGAGATGCTGGCGTTGGACTGGGGTAAAACAGAAAGAAATCCCACAACACCAGTTTAAAGTCAAAACAGGATTTATTTGTAGCAAAAGCCGCAAGGCTGTCCCGAAAGCTGGCGGCTTTTGCTACAAATAAATCCTGTTTGGACTTTAAACTGGTGTTGTAGGATTTCTTTCCGTTTTGCTTGCAGAAGGCAGAGAGTGGTTGTGGATGGGTCTTTTTCTGCATGGAGGTTGGTCACCAGTGGAGTGCCCCAGGGATCTGTTCTGGGACCCTTGCTGTTTGTAATTTTCATAAATGACCTGGATGAGGAAGTGGAGGGATGGGTTTGTAAGTTTGCCGACGACACGAAGTTGGTGGTGTTGTGGACAGTCTGGAGGATGTCAAAAGTTGCAGCAAGACATAGATAGGATGCAAGACTGGGCGGAGAAGTGGCAGA
Source organism: Carcharhinus amblyrhynchos (assembly GCF_965287045.1). Classification (NCBI taxonomy): domain Eukaryota; kingdom Metazoa; phylum Chordata; class Chondrichthyes; order Carcharhiniformes; family Carcharhinidae; genus Carcharhinus; species Carcharhinus amblyrhynchos. The sequence goes on from NW_027650415.1 coordinate 3,987, forward strand.
TGGACTTCAACACGGATAAACGTGTAGTGGTCCATCTTGGCAGGTCTAATGGGATAAAGGAGTATAATATCAAGGGTAGGACTCTTAGCAGTGTAGAGGATCAGGAGGACCTTGGGGTCCGGGTCCACAGGACTCTTAAATCGGCCTCGCAGGTGGAGGATGTGGTCAAGAAGGCGTATGGTGTACTAGCCTTCATTAATCGAGGGACTGAGTTTAGGAGTTGGGAGATAATACTGTAGCTTTATAAAACACTTGTCAGACCTCACGGAGTACTGTGCGCAGTTCTGGTCACCTCATTACAGGAAGGATGTGGAAGCTATTGAGAGGGTGCAGAGGAGATTTACAAGGATGTTGCCTGGATTAGGTGGCATGCCTTATGAGGATAGGTTGAAGGAGCTCGGTCTTTTCTCCCTGGAGAGACGAAGGATGAGAGGCGACCTGATAGAGGTTTATAAGATGTTGAGAGGTATAGATCAGGTGGATTCTCAGAGGCTATTTCCCAGGGCTGAAATGGTCGCTAGGAGAGGGTACAGGTTTAAGGTGCTGGGGAGTAGTAACAGGGGAGGTGTCAGGGGTAAGTTTTTCACTCAGAGGGTGGTGGGTGAGTGGAATTGGCTGCCATCGGTGGTGGTGGAGGTGAACTCGTTGGGGTCTTTTAAGAGAGTTCTGGATCAGTAGATGGGATTTAATGGGATTGAGGGTTTTAGGTAGGCCTGGTAGGTAGGGATATGATCAGCGCAACTTGTGGACCAAAGGGCCTGTTTGTGCTGTAGTGTTCTATGTTCTAACTCGTGGCACTAGTAACTCAGTGTGGCGAGCCATGATGATAGTGGGAGTGTAAAAAACAGATTCACGTCTGAATCGGTTTTGTGTCCTCCCAGTTCTGTTTTGCCAGGGAGAATGGTTTCACACCTGAAAAAGGGAAAAGCCATTCAAAGGACTTATCTGCTCCCACACAGCTGCTTCATCCCTCACTGGGGAAACGTCATGCCAGGGAGAATCACTACTGCTATGCAGTAGCAGGGACCAGGCGCCATGGCCATGTCAGGAGGAAGAAACCCTTAGAATAACTTTAAACCTATTCTATCCTGAGGCTGAAATCTTCAGTTGATAGGCCCCTGTCTTCATTTGGATCAGGGATATTCTCCAGCCTTCCAGTGATCCTCAGAATTTTGTTGTACACAGGCAGTTTTAACAATGCACTGTAATGCTGAATTTTTAAGAGGCCCTGTCCTGCCTGCAAATTTTGACAGAGTTCCGCACACGTGTTAACTTGCATTCAATTGCAAAATTCTACATTCAAAAGTGACAAAACTAATTTGATGTCTGAAAATGATCATATGAAGGAAATGACCTAAAACTACATCAGTTATGAATATTTATTTGCTTGCAACGGTAGAAACTACATTGACTGTGAACTGCAACCATTCACCTGACACCACTGATGGATTCATGGATCAGCGATTAGCTAATTCCAAAGTGTGCTCATAGCAAGTGCTTGGCCTATTTAGCCACTTACCGATGAGCCATGCAGTATCTGTCACAGAACAAAGGCCAGTGAGATATCTTCCAGGCTGCTGCACCTGCACACACAGCTTGTCAAAAGCCCTCCCCTCAGGTATTCTCCCACATAGCTCTCTCCAACTGCACAGCCACAATTCAGTCTCCTCACAAGCCATGCAAAAGTCAGGTCATATAAAAGGCAGACCCTTTAAATGATTGCATGTGTACAAATATACAAAAAACATTCAAAGAACCATGAACTTGAAAGAATCTCTCGTGCTATTAAAAAAAATTACAGAGAACTTGTTCTCCAGTAATATCAGATGGTCAGGAGGAAACGATATATGTGAAATGTGATACCTATGTTTTATAATTACCCCAAAATGCACTGAGCATTGCTGAATACCAGCACGCAAAGTTGGCAACTGCTTAATGTGCATACCTCAGCAATTAAATCTGTCTTTGCCTCAGTCTACCGTAAGTGATGTACAGTTTACTGCCTAATATAATGATTCCATTGCTCCAAAATCCAACTCTTATTGTTCCTGTAATTTACCTCAGCAACAGCAGACAGCCTCCAGACTTCTGAATGCTCTACTGGGTTCTCTACATGTGTACACTTTGCAGCCTTAAGGTACATTCAAATTAAACATGGCATCATTTTAGTAACAAACAGTTGTGTTCAATTCATCACGCCAGATATTCTCATTATGTAATAACATATTGCACATATGATATCTCTGCTGTTATAAGAGTGTAGTGTCTAAGCATGAGTATTGTCACAAGAAGCACACGTGTGTGTGTGTGTGTGTGTGTGTGTGTGTGGTGTATGTGTTTGTCCAACAGGACCCAGAATAAAGAAAATGATAGAATGTAACCCAGCAACAAGGGATAATACGCCTAGCAATAGTAGTAGCCGACATTTCTCGGGGGTGATGAGTTGCAGCCTTTTCCCCAGTAATAAGATTAGAAGACATCAAGAAAGATCATACTTAAATAGCCCTATCAACAGGAAGCAGTTAACTAACCTCAATGACTGAGAGATCAGTGGAAGCACATAGATGCTAATTTTCAAGACTCAAGGACTGTCAGAAAGACAGACTGCTCAATATACAGCCGGCAGAATCAAATAGAGAGTCACGGTATAACTGCCAACTCCTGTAGAAGCAGACAGGCCAGTTTAATATCTAACAGGAAGGCTAGTTTAGCATCTAACAGCGAGCCAGCGAACAGCACAGGCCATGTTTAAAGTCATACAGCCAAGCTGGTGTAGAACTTTCTTAAAGGCAGTTTAAATATCTTCGCTGGACCAGGTAAAGGCGCTTCCTAGACTGGGTCATCCTTCGTGTATAATGTGGTAACTATAAGATGGATCTGACTTATAGATTTACGGTAGATATTGTTTGGGAACAGAGGAGGATTACAGAATAAGGGTATCGTAGGTATAGTTAGGAAAAGGGAAAATTTCTAGATAAAACTGTATGTTTATTACTTCTGGTGTTTACTTGTCTTTACAGTCCTGTTCATTTGTCTTTTCTTCAATTTAATAAATAGTCTTGAGTAATTGTTACACTACAACTGGGAGGCTTTATTCTCATGGATGGTTTGACGTGACTCCTCACACCATTTCAAAACAAAATTACATCCGACCATGAACACTCCGGTATCTCACGTTTCGATGCTCGCACAGTTAACATCAGCATGGTTTGTGACAGTACATTATGTACCATGGATTGATACATTCGATCCTGCTTCAGGACAGGAGGCAGAACCCCGTTGGGAGATATTAACAAGACAGTTTAATGAGCCGGGAGCAGACAAAGAGGAAGGTCAACTTCATATAGCTGAAGTTTAGCTTTGCACTGCTGAAGGGGCTGGGGCTTAGCAAAGCACAGTAAGAAGTCTCACACACCAGATTAAAGCCCAACAAGTTTATTTGGCAGCACTAGCTTTCAGACTTTCAGGCTCCTTCTTCAGGTGAGTGAAGAGTTGTGTTCACAAACAGGGCATATACAGACACAAACTCAATTTACAAGATACTGGTTGGAATGCGAGTCTTATTCTTCAAGTCTTGAAGGTACAGATAATGTGAGTGGAGAGAGGGCCAAGCACAGGTTAAACAGGTGTGCACTGTCCCCAGCCAGGGTAGTTCCCCGGGCTGCACTTACCATCATGCTCTCAGCATGGTTTATCTGATACATGTTGTTCCACACTTGTTGTAAACCTTGCCAACATGAGGTAAGAAATCCTAACATACATGCATAAAAAGCCTGCCTGCATATTAAGTGGGCATATTCACCCATTTATTACTATTAGATGCCATAGAAAGATAACATAAATTCACATTTTACAATCAATTTTAGAACTTTCCTTTAGTGATTCCACTGAATGAAGATTTCCATCTAGCATCTTTTAAACATTTTTTTAAATGTACTGTAGTTTCCTGCTGAAATTATTGGGTGAATTCACCATCAGTCTGTGTTCAGGAGCTGCAGTTCAAGCTCCAGCTAAGCAGAACTCAAAGCAGGTTCAAAACTATCCAGAGATTCCAACAGTTGAGAATTTTATTAACCATGTATGATATCCCATTGGATTTTCAATCAACAATATAATATCCAACTGTGGTTCTGCGACACTGGGCATTTCAAAAGTAAAATTACTAGACTGGACCAGCTGAAAACTGGACTGCCTGGTATAAAACTAGATGAATGGCCACTCTTATTACTCCCTGCATTTGATGGTAGTCTTGTTTAAAAAAGTGCTAAGTGATGCTGCTACAAGACTCTAAAAGCCACAGACACAGCCTAAGTAATGAACGAATGTTTGGATCAAGAGGGACCATCATTTCATTCTGGCCACAATACTAGTGCAATAGGCATTGACTGCATTCATTAACTTACTAAACTATGAATTAAGTTACAAAGGTTTTGTGAAGGTGAGGTTATAGTTTTGATGGAATTCAAAGAATGTACTTCTTTCTCTTTCCTTTGTCAACCACCATCACCATTCCTTCCATCATGCATTGACGTCATGCAACAAAAGGAGACTCAATTTTGCCACAATGTAAGACATCTAGCAATATTTCCCCTCATACCTAAGTCCCTGAAGTACAATACAGAGAGGTCTTGAGCTTGAACAATGACATTCCTCAATTTAATTTATATTAAATTTGGAATGCTGATGCCAAGAGGAACACTGTAAACAGGGTGCTTAGGACTAAATAATCTTTGAAGCCTACTGAAACAAGACTTCTTTGTCCACAAAGTCTCAATTTTCTTTATTTTGTTACCAGGCCATGCAGTGACAACAGATCCATACAATATTTAGATGATAAGTATGGCAGTGAGAATCTCATACCTATTCTACCTTGGAAAGTTGAAGAAACAATCCTAACTGGTTGTTTCTTCTAGTGAAAAAAAAACCTCTGCAAATCACGTGGCTTTGTTTGCCCAATGAATCAGATAAAGTAAGTCACTGGGATAAGGAAGCTGTATCAGGTCCTGGAACGCAGATGATGTAATAGCCAAACAACTCTCACGTTTCCCCAAAAATAACAACACCAACACAACAGATGAATGCTAAAGGAAAGCCTAATTGACCCTCTGACCCGCAACCTCTGTTACTCCCTGATTTTTAAAGACATGTCCAGGATGAGATTCACAGCGCCTCTACCAGTTGCAGTGATTAGTCCTGATAATTATAACTATCATTTGACTTAAGGGATATTACCATTATTATAGATTCATAAGTGGTGTTTAATTTAAGCACACAGTTATACTGTATACATACATAGGTTGTCCCTGTCCTGTGGATCATGAATGCAACTCGAGGATTCTCAAAGTTTAGTCACTGTTGCCATATTGAAAATGCAGCAGCCAATATGTGTTCAGCAAAGTCCCAAAAAAATAGCAATGTGATAATAATTGTGATGTTGACTGAAGGAATAAATAGTGCCATAAGGTTCTTTTAAATCTACCCAAGCAAGCATATGTGGCCTTCCCTAGTTTAACATCTCGATCCAAAAGACAAATGTACAAGAACATCCTGATAAGCATTCAAAGCACAAGAAAAATTAGGTGCAGAAGATTCCACACAGAAGAATATAGGCCTTTTGAAAACATAGATATATATATATATATATATATATACATACACTCATCTACAGACATAATTGGTTTTTGAAAATCTTACTGAACCATATTAACAATTAAAACAAACACAAGTGATTTTTTTTTCCCTGCATGCACCACCAGAAAAAAATATTTTTCAATGAAAGGTAATTTTCCAGAAGTTTAACTAATAGGAATGCACCAGATTAAGCAAAAGGCACCAGGTCTCTCAATTTTTAGCCAAGCCTTAACTTGGGCTCTGGGTTCAGATCCTGCCATGTTGAACCAATTGATCAGAAGCTGTTAAGCAGAGATATTCCATAGTTGAGGTAAAGACAAAGTTTTCCTGGCTCCAACATGCTGTTGAGGTCCAGAGAATAGTTCCATACATCGGTGGTATAGCTGTGGAGTCTCAATGAATGAGTGAACCCTATCACATTTAGTTTTTTCTTCTTGTCTAACTACATCAATAACATGACTAATGGTAAGCATTTTGAACTTTGCAGCTACTCATTGGGAAATAAATTGTTTACCTGAAAATAAAGTTAAATCATTTTTTCCCAGTTTTATAGGCATTTAAACTTATTGAAAAGTGAAACAAATGGTATTTGTGTGTGAATACCTAGTACATCTATATTCATAAACAGTATTAAAAGGTATGATCGTTGAGATAGTAGATCAGCAGACTACAGATCATGGGTTCAAAAAACACCATGACCAGTTTTGAAGCCAAAATCTATAACTCTGCTATAAAACAAACATGGAAGCTTCCAACTTGTCACAGGGAGTTTCTGAAGTGGCCTAACTAAGAGGCCTGCCAGCAACAAGCCTAATATATCAGAGATAACAGACAGTCATAGCCCCATCAACTAAGTCCTCAGGTAAGACCTCTTCACTTTCTGGTGCCCAATTTTGAACAGCTGTTTCATCAATTAGTTACAGCCTCACACCATCATAATCAGAGATTTGTATCAACTGGCCAACATCCCAGATTCTTTCATCACCATCTGAGACATGGACCCACCAGAGTTTGCAGTACAGTCGAGTGGAAACGGAAATGGAGTATTCAGCACAACAAATTCACAGAACTTGTATTTGAACAAGATCAACATCCTGTACCACCACTGATAGAGTTGACTGTACGCTGAAGCACACAGCAGCCAAAGTAAGCTTGCAGGTATTACAAATTTTTCTTCTCAGGATTAAAAAGTCAACATGTAATTAAGACACTTGGCACAATATTTATACAGTATTACAAATTTCAAATGGGTATGGCACTGCACTTAGAACATTTGTTATGTAAACCAACTAAATACACTAAAGTCCCCTTTTTAGGTTGCCCCACTTTTCATCATTTTGCTTTAACGTCCATGTAGTAAATGAGGTCTGTATTCATGTTTCGTGTCTAGAATTTTGTTTTAATGTAATTTTGTGTTGGGTGTGACATAGGTCGCATGAAGCAAACAGTGCCATTTTGAAGTGGCCCCTTCCTCTCACCAATCTCATTCTTCCAACCCTCTCATTTACCATCTAACCAGCTTCTCTTCCTGCCTTGTGCCGCTCATCACCCAAACCTTCACTCACAACAAGGATTCAGGGGACAAAGAATGGATGGGATGGTCAGCCAGCAGAAGGGTTGGCCAGTCGGAGAGTCAGGGAGCAACAGATAAGTTACTTCATTTATGAATACAGGAATTTAGCAATGTGAAGTATTTCAAATTGCACAGCATAATGTTTCAATGATGTTTCTGACAAGAAAACTTATCAGAACCCTAACTACAGCTTTTTCATTGGTTGTAAAACACTTAGCACTTGCAGTACAGAAAACAGACATGACAGCTCATACAAATAGTATTTGATAAAGCTTCAAAACCAGATATCAGAAAGGTCAAGAGTGGGTATTAGTAGATCAAGCTCTGAAGAGGCTTTCATAAGGAGATGATGAAACTGTGGGTATTCTGGGCATGCTTTAGTGTTCTAGGAACATTATTGGCATTCACATTTGATTTCTGGAAAACATGACAACACAAAGGACTGATATGACTATGCCTGAAAATTGTACTATCTAAAGGATACGAATTACAAATGCTTCTTTGGCCATGTCTCCCAGAACTGCCATCTCCATCCCTTAAAGCTTGATAAACTGCACTATAATTATACAAAAGTAAAATGATGTGGATGCTGTGAATTTAAAAGAGGAAGAAAATGCTGGAAAATCTAGCAGGTTTAACAGTGTCTGCGGAACAAGAAACAGCATTTGTGTTTCAGTTCTATGACTTTTCGTCAACGCTGGGAAATATCAGAAACAGAATAGGGTTTAAGCAAGTGAAAGGGGAAGGATAGAAAGGAGAACATGGGATAGGGTGGAGAACAGAAGAGATCAAATGGCAAAATGTTTCATGTGCAAGGCCAAAGCGGTAATGGGACAAGAAACAAATATGTACCCAGAGGAGGTGTGAATGGCAGGATCTTGAATAGTTGTTTTTTGAAAGCAAAAACCATGAGAAGGAACAGAATAAAAACAAACCAGCAAAGAAGAACAAAATAGGTGCAAAATAGGGTAAGTTTGGATGAGAGGAAAATTCCCCGGGAGGAGGAGGATCCAAGTGAGCCTGGAGGTCTGGAGTGCACCTGTTTTAATGTGAGGAGCGTGACAGGTAAAACGGATGAACTTAAGGCCTTAATGTTCGCGAGGAATTTAGATGTGGTGGCAATGACAGAGATGTGGTTAAAGGAAGGGCAGCACTGGCAGCTAAATATTCCTGGGTATAAGTGTTTTAGGCGTGACAGAGGAGGGTCGAAAAGAGGTGGGGGAGTGGCATTGTTAGTTAGGGAGCACATCACAGCAGTGCAGAGGGAGGATAATATAGAGGAGTTAGGAATTGAGTCGCTGTGGGTGGAGTTGAGGAATAGGAAGGGAGCAATTACTATGCTAGGGGTGTACTACAGACCACCCAACAGCCCGCAGCAGTGGAAGAAGGTATATGTAGAGACATTTTGGATAGGTGCAGGAAGAACAGAGTTGTTGTAGTGGGAGACTTTAATCTCCCTGGGGTAGAGGTGCCTGGAGCTGGGGGTTCAGACGGGGAGGAATTTGTAAAATGTGTACTGGAAGGGTCCTTGGAGCAGTATGTAGATAGCCCAACTAGACAGGGGGTGATACTGGATTTAGTTCTGGGTAATGAGCCAGGTCAGGTGGTTGAGGTTGCAGTAGGTGAACATGTGGCTAACAGTGACCACAACTCTGTCTACTTTAAGATATTAATGGAAAAAGATGAGTGCTGTCCTAAGGGGAGGGTGCTAAATTGGGGGAAGGCTAGCTACAGCCGGATTAGGCAGGAACTTAGGGATACAGACTGGGAGAGGCTGTTTGAGGGCAAGTCCACTTTCGGCATGTGGGAGTCTTTCAAGGGAAAGCTGAAATGGTTGCAGGGGAGACACGTACCAGTTAAGAGGAAGGATGGGACAGGTAGAATTAGAGAACCATGGATTACTAGGGATATTAAAGACTGGGTCAGGAAGAAACGAAAGGCGTATGTTAGGTCTAAGCAACCGGGAACAGCGAGAATATTGGAGGAATACAGAGAGAGTAGGAGGGAGCTCAAACGGGGAGTTAGAAGGGCAAAAAGGGGGCATGAAATGGCTTTGGCAGACAGGATTAAGGTAAATCCAAAGGCATTTTACTCCTATGTCAGGAACAAAAGGGTGGTTAGAGGAAATATCGGTCCTCTCAGGGACAGAGGAGGGGAACTGCGCTTAGAGTCCAAGGGAATGGGGGAGATCCTGAATGAATACTTTGCGTCGGTACTCACGAAGGAGAGAGGCTTGATGTCCGGTACTGTCTTGGAGGGAGCTGTAGACCAGCTGAAGGAACTATCCATTATGAGGTAGCATTAAAACTGATAAATCTCCGGGGCCTGATGGCATTTATCCTAGGCTGCTTAGGGAGGCGAGAGATGAAATTGCTGGGCCTCTGATGCAAATCTTTGTCTCTTCTTTGGACACTGGTGAGGTCCCAGGGGACTGGAGGTTAACAAACATGGTACCGTTGTTTAGAAAGGGTAGTAGGGAGAACCCTGGTAATTATAGGCCAGTGAGTTTGACGTCAGTGGTAGGGAAGTTGATGGAGAGGATTCTTAGGGATAGGATGTATGCGTGTTTAGAGCGTTGCGATCTGATCAGGGATACGCAGCATGGCTTTGTTAAGGGGAAGTCTTGCCTTACGAATCTGGTAGAATTTTTTGAGGAGGTGACAAAAACGGTCGACGAAGGACGAGCCGTTGATATCTATATGGATTTCAGTAAGGCTTTTGACAAAGTCCCTCATGATAGGTTGGTTGAAAAGGTTAAGGCTCATGGAATACAAGGACAGGTATCTAGATGGATTGATAACTGGCTTGGTAATAAGAGACAGAGAGTAGTAGTGGAAGGGTCTTTTTCTAGCTGGAGGTCTGTCACTAGTGGTGTGCCTCAGGGCTCAGTACTAGGACCTCTTCTATTTGTAATATATATAAATGACTTGGAAGAGGGAGTACGTGGTGTGATCAGCAAGTTTGCAGATGACACCAAGATGGCTGGACTGGCAGACAGTCAGGAGCAGTGTCAGGCAATACAACAGGATATAGATAGGCTGGTATATTGGGCAGATAAATGGCAGATGGAATTTAATCCTGATAAATGTGAGGTGATGCATTTTGGGAGAAATAACGTAGGGGGGAGTTATACGATAAAGCACAGACCTATAAAGAGTATAGAAACGCAGAGGGACCTGGGGGTGCAAGCGCACATCTTTGAAGGTGGCAGTACAGGTGGAGAAGGTTGTGAAGAAAGCTTATGGTATGTTAGCCTTTATAGGAAGGGGTGTAGAGTACAAGAGCTGGAGTCTAATGTTGCAGTTGTATAGAACGTTGGTTAGGCCACATTTGGAGTACTGCATCCAGTCTGGTCGCCTTACTACCAGAAAGACGTGGAGACCCTGGAGAGAGTGCAGAGGAGGTTTACCAGGATGCTGCCTGGTATGGAAGGGCTGGGTTATGAGGAAAGATTGGGCAAATTGGGGCTGTTTTCCCTAGAAAGACGGAGACTGAGGGGAGATCTAATAGAGGTATACAAGACTATGAAGGGTATAGATAAAGTAAACAGTGGTAAGCTTTTTCCTAGACTGGAAATGCACATTACGAGGGGCCACGGGGTTAGGGTGAGGGGGGTGAGGTATAATTCGGATGTTAGAGGGCGGTTTTTCACCCGGAGGGTAGTGGAATGCTCTGCCAAGCAAGGTGGTGGAGGCAGGCACTCTGGAGTTGTTTAAGAGTTACTTAGATAGGCAAATGAGCGGGATGGAAATGGAGGGATATAGGAGACTGTTTTAGTAAGGTTCAGGAGCCTTGGGACGTCCCTGGGAATCAACTGATTCCTGTGGACCTTCCAACATATTTTCTGGCTCACCTGTTTTACTTTTGAGCTTCTGGGGGATTCCCTTGAATGTTCGTACAAGGATGTGCATGGTATTGATGTTTTTCTCTTTTAATCCACAGGTGCTTCGGTCCACCTTGTTGTCCAACAAGGGGCATACACGCGATGGGTCGTATGAGGGCTGCTCTTGGATGTTTCGAGAGTAGCCTAGTACTTCACGTCGTTAGTGTACGCTTAAACTGGACCAGATGCTGGGCAACACGACGGCTCAGTGACTATCACTGTTTGCTGTGCAGATACATGGATTTGGGCCAGTGTCTGCAGGAGTTTGCGCATCCCCCCGTGCTTGCGTGGGTTTTCTCCAGGTGCTCCAGTTTCCTCCCACACCCCAAAAGATGTGCTCTTAGGCTGACTGGTGTAACAAATTGTCCCTAAATTAGTCTTCCCTCAATGTGGAATGCCATAAACATAGACATGGGTCATGGGTGGAGAGGGGACTCAATGTTAAAATGGCGGCATGGGCTCGTTGGGCCGAGGGGCCTGTTTCCCATGCTGTGTTGTTCTTTGTTGTGGTTGAAAATCATTGAACTCGATGTTGAGTTCAGAAGGCTGCAAAGTGCCCAGTTTAATTTGCCCTCAAGTTTGCACTGAACTTGCTTGGAAGAACAGAAAGGTCAGAATGAGTGCATGGTGGAGAATTAAAATGACAGATAGCTCAGGGTCACACCTGCAGACTGAACAGAAGTGTCTCACAAAATGGTCATCCAGTCTGTTGTATATTTTATATATCTCAGAGCAATGCTTAAAGGGAGAGTTGGGGTAGATGTTTGGTGGTGGCATATTGCTGAAGGTGGCATAAATGGCAGAGGATCATCTCTGACAGACCGTACTACCCCCCCAAACCACAAACCCCACCCTGAACATCAAGCCATTGTTTCCAAAACCATCACTGACCTTTCTCCTCTGGAGATCTTCCTTTCATACCTCCAACCATAGTCCCTTAACCTCAATCCATTTCTATTTACCTCCCAAAATTCACAAATTATCTACTGGACCCATCATTGCAGCCTGGTTTCTGTTCCACTGAACAAATTTCTTTCTATTTCAATTCAACTTTTCCACTTGTTCAGTCTCTTCCCAACTCCTCCGATGCGCTCTAACACTTCAACAATTTCCAGTTTTCTGATTCTAACCATCTCTTTTTCACTATAGACATTCAATACTTCTACACCTGCATCATCTCCCAGACCCCTGGACAGTCTAAAAGCCCTGTGATTCTTTCTTTCTTTCAATTTGATTTGATTTATTATCACATGTATTAACATACAGTGAAATGTATTGTTTCTTACGCACTATATAGACAAAATATACCTTTCATAGAGAAGGAAACAAGAGTGTGCAGAATGTCACGTTACAATCATAATGGGGCGTAGAGAAAGATCAACTTAACACAATCTAAGTGCATTCAAAAGTCTGAGAGCAGCGGGGAAGAAGCTGTTCTTGAGTCAGTTGGTATATGACCTCAGACTTTTGTATCTTTTTCCCGAAGGAAGAAGGTGGAAGAGAGAATGTGCGGGGTGCGTGGGGTCGTAAATTATGCTGGCTGCTTTGCCGAAGCAGCAGGAAGTATAGACAGAGTCAATGAATAGGAGGCTGGTTTGCACGATGGATGGGCTACATTCACACTTTTGTAGTTCTTTGCAATCTTGGGCAGAGCAGGAGCCATACCAATCTGTGGTACAACCAGAAAGAATGCTTTCTGTGGTGCATCTGAAGAAGTTGGAGAAAATTGTAGCTGACATGCCAAATTTCCTTAATCTTCTCAGAAAGCAGAGGCGTTGGTGGGCTTTCTTAATATAGTGTCAGCATAGAAGGCCAGGACAGGTTGTTCGTGATCTGCACACCTAAAATCTTGAAGCTCTCGACCCTTTCTACTTTGTCCCCATTGATGTAAACAGGGGCATGTTCTCCTTTAGGCTACTCTGAAGTCGATGACAACCTTCTTCATTTTGTTGATATTGAGGGAGAGATTATTGTTGCCATGCCAGTTCAACAGATTCTCAATCTCGTTCCTTGAATGGAGGTCCAACTATAAGACTATTATTACTGTATTATTATACAGTACTACTATCGCAGTCTATTTAGGATGGTTAAAGTTCTCTATTATTACTATTCTATATACTTTCTGAAACTTTAATTTCCTTATATATCTCTGTTCCTCCATCTCTCCCACAGTTAGTGGCCGATAGAATACGCATGATCATGTAATGTAATATTCTTATTCTCACATTTAACAACTCCTCCATCAACTATACCCATTTTCTCCAAAGATGTTGTTGTGGGTACCAAAATGGAACCCAGCTATACCTGCCTTTCGGTGGGATATATGGAACATTCATTATTCCAGTGCTACTCAGACCCCCTTCCTTAGCCCTTTCTTCCAGTTATTTAATTATTTTCAGTGACAATTCATCCTGAACTTAAATATTTCATCAACTCCTCCAATTTCTACCCTTCTCAAACCTTCCTTTCTTCTTTCCTTCCCCTCCTTGACTTCTGTCTCAATTTCTGGGAATAGGCGATCCTCCAATAGTCACTGGCAGTCCACTGACCTCTCCCCCCTCCACCCTCACACAGCTTACTTAACTACTCGTCTTCAAACCCTGCTCCCTGTTATGACTCAGCTCTATTCTCCCAGTTTCTCTTTCTCTGTTAAATCTCTGTAAATGATCCAATCTTCTATATCACAGTTTCCAATATTTTATCTCAAATGAGGATTACTCCTACTGTATTTGACAGGGCCCTGGACTGGATTTGTTCTAACTTGTGCACTTCTGCTCTCAGCCCCTTCCCCACCATCCCAGAAGTTTGACTCCACCAACCTCCATATTTAACAATCATCTTCCAACACTTCCAATCCCCCTAATGTGATACCACCATCAATCACATGTTCCCCTCCCTCCCTTTTCAGTATTCCAAAGAGACAGTCTGCGACAACTTGGTGCGTTCTTCAATCACCTTCAGCGCCCACTCCCTTTCCTAAGGCGCCTTTCCATGCAGGCGATGCATCACCTGCCCTTTCACCTCCTTGTTTCTCAGCATTTGAGACTGCAATTACTCCTTCCTGCTGAAACAACAATTCTTTCAGTTTAGTACACTGTATTCACTACTTACAAAATGCAGTGATCACTTTATGGAACACTTCCATTCAGCCTGCAACTGTGATTCTGTGACTCTGAAGGAAGGTCGCAGTCGTAAAAAATTAACTTTGTTTCTATCTCTACAGATGCCATCAAACCTGCCGGATATCGTGCAAAAGGTCAATTTTATGGACAATTGTTTTCATGGTTAAAAACGCATTGTTACTTTGGTTCAATGATAGCATTTCCAACAATTAACAAGCTTAGTGTTGCATATTAAATCGTATCCATGGTGTAATCTTAGAGATACTGCTAACATATTTACTACTTGTTCAAATATGGCCTTGAGTGTTAACTCCCTTCAAATTTATGCCATATTCTACACTTTCTTTTCTTCCATTGTTAGTGGTCCTATCAAAATGTTACCAGAAATTATCTGTGTCACCATTAGTCTAAATTAAGTCAGTCCCCCGGTGGTAGTGTTATGATTCCATAAGGGAGTCACTTTCCAAGAACCCACAACTTAGGGCAAGTCTCTTTATGATTGTGCACGAGTTGAAAAAAGGTTTATTGTTACAATAATATATAGTTTTTTGTTTTGCAAAATGCTCATTTACCTAATAAGACATCTGATGGTTTATAGTTATAGATAATATAATCTTAATCCGCCAAGTGAAAAAGCTGCATTTGGTGGCACCTGCTACATTCTAATTAAGCAAGGCATGTAGTGCTGAAGGTTTTCTTCTCAACTCCTGGCTTTGTGTATCTAGGTATTCATAGGAAAAGGAACACCTCCAATCATAGGGAATGTAAGATCCAGCTACAGGAGTGGGCAGTGAAGCTGAATCCAGCAAATTATCCAATAAAAGTCCAAAAGTCATGTATTGTAAGGACCATACACTTTCTGACATTGGGCATGATTTCAGCATTCCTTTATCTGACATATTCTATAGACATATTAAGCAAAAAATATAGACAAGTAGCAATACAACCAATAAGGAAGGTGTTCTTGTGGTAGAACCTGAGGACATAACATTATTATCTTGACTTAGAGATCTGAAAAGTGCAAGCAGATAAAAAAAACCTCAAAATGGTTTCATAAATTTAAAATTTACTTTCAAAATTTAAAATGAGTTACCAATCAAATCCAAATTTGAACAAATCACTGGATGTTTAAATTAAATGGTTTTGACTTTCCTTTCTGACATGATATTCAAACAAATCTATACATTGTTTCAGTAAACTGCAACAAACTAAAGGGAAAAATGCTTCTGTGAATGAAGGTTGTTTTAATCCTTAATCTGTTTTTGATAAAATAACCAAGGTCAAGTCAAAGCTAAGTATTAGACAAATTGCTTAATTTTGTCACAGAAATTGGTTAAATTTAAGGTAGACAAATCAAAAGCCTTCTGGTTTACATCAAAAGGTTTTAAGGGAAGCAAGGACAGATAGAGACTAACTATAACATTCCAAAATTCTGTCTAAAGGAAAATGGTGTAAAAGAATGCGAGGATAACAAATATGGCAAATGCCTTTCACAAAGAAAATCAGTGATGAACCAAGAAATAATAGTTCAGTTTGTTTTATTAAGAATTTGTAACATTGGGAGAAATGACTGAATGCTAAAGTAACAGGAGTTACTCAGGACCAGGCAGCATGGAATTCTCAACAGCAAAACAAAATATTATTTGAAGGAATAATAGAAAATAGATTAGAAAATGTCATGTATATAATCTGATGGATTTTCAAAAAACTATCAGTAACATACTGTACATGCTATTATTGGTAAAACAAAAAGGTATGATGCTGTTGAAGGAAACTTGCAGTGCATCTTGTAGTTAATACAGTGCTGCTATGGAATCAGGGGTGGAGATTGACACGTCTTGCAAATGGACAGCATATCTTGGTAGGTTAGGAGCCAAATTTCTTGCCACAATATTTAAATGGTTGGGGCAGTTTAGTTTTTGGGCACTGGTAACCCCCAGGATGTTGACAGTTTGGAATTCAGTGTTGGCAATGCCATTGAAATCATTAGATTTTCTTGCTGGGGATGATCATTGCCTGGAACAAATCTTAATTTCCACTCATTAGCCCAAGTCTTTTGATTTGATTTATTAGTATATGTTGAAAAGTATTGTTTTTTGTACACTGTACAGACAAAGCAAAATGTTCACAGGGAAGGAAAGGATAGAGTGCGGAATGTGGTGTTACAGTCATAGCTATGGCATAGAGAAAGATCAAGTTAATGCGAGGTAGGTTCATTCAAAAGTCTGATGGCAGCAGGGAAGAAGCTGTTCTTCTGATGGTTGGTACATGACCTCAGACTTTTATATCTTTTTCCCCATGGAAGAAGGTGGAAAGAGAGAATGTGTGGGATGTGGGTCCTTAATTATGCTGTCTGCTTTCCAAGGCAATGGAATGTATACACAGTGCCAATGGGTGAGAAGCTGGTTTGAATGATGGACTGGGCTTTGTTCACAACCCTTCGTAGTTTCTTGCAGTCTTGGGCAGAAAAGGAGCCATACCAAGCTGTGATGCAACCAGAAAGAATGCTTTCTGTGGTGCATCTGTAAAAGTTAGAGAGATTCATAGTGGACACGCCAAACTTCCCTAGCCTCCCGAGAAAGTAGAGACATTGGTGGGCTTTCTTAACCATAGTGTCGGCATGGGTGGAACCAGGACAGATCACTGGCAATTTCTATGTCTACGTCATCCCCATCGATGTAGATAGGGGCATGCCCTCCATTATGCTTCTATTTCTATGTCATCCCCATTGATGTAAACAGGGGCATGTCCTCCATTACACTTCCTGAAGTCGATGACTATCTCCTTCGTTCTGGTGACTTTGAAGGAGAGATTATTGTCGTCACACCAGTTCACCAAATTCTCTACTTCTTTCCTGTACTCCATCTTGCCACTACAAGTGGTGTTTGAGATCTGACCCACAACAGTGGTGTCATCCGCAAACTTGAAAATCGAGTTAGATGGGAATTTGCCCACGCAGTCATAGGTGGGCAAGGGAGTAAAGTGAGGGGCTGAGGTCGCAGCCTTGTGGGTCCCCAGTGTTGGGGATGATCGTGGAGGTGGTGTTGTTGCCCATCCTTACTGATTGTGATCTATGCGTTAGGAAGTTCAGGATCCAGTCAAAGAGGGAGGAACTGAGCCCAAGGCCATGAAATTTGGAGATGAGTTTTGCACGAATAATGGTGTTAAAGGCTGAGCTGTAGTTGATAAATAGGAATCTGACATCGATGTCTTTGTTCTCTACTTATTTCAGGGTTGAGTGCAAGGCCAGGAAAATGGTGTCTGCAGTGGACCTGTTGCAGCGGTAAGCGAACTGTAGTGGATCCAGGCAATCTAGGAGTCCAGAATTGAATTGTGCAATGACTAACCCTTCAAAGCACTGCATAATGATGGATCTCAGAGCCACCAGATGATAGTCATTAAGGCATGCTGCTTGACTTTTCCTTGGTACCAGGATGGCGGTCGTCTTCTTGAAGTAGATAGGGACTTCAGGTTGTT
This sequence comes from Carcharhinus amblyrhynchos, assembly GCF_965287045.1. Taxonomy (NCBI): domain Eukaryota; kingdom Metazoa; phylum Chordata; class Chondrichthyes; order Carcharhiniformes; family Carcharhinidae; genus Carcharhinus; species Carcharhinus amblyrhynchos. Next base: position 21,673 of record NW_027650415.1, read on the forward strand.
GAAAAGACAGGTTGAAGATCTTTGTGAATACCCCCCCACTAGTTGGTCCTCGCAAAGCCTGAATGTTGGTCAGATCTTGCTACAGGTAATCAGTACTTGAGGATTAATGAGTGCTGTTGAATAATTTGCAATCAATGATCAGCCCCATTTTTTACTTTAAAATGGATGAGCAGAGTTACCAACACCTAGCATTTTACAGGATCACCCCATAATTAGGTTGGTTGCTCCATGTCCCAAGCTGTTTGAGCTAGAAGTCTGTTTTAGCTGTACTTCCGATGTTTGAGTTTGGTGCATGTGCAGTCACATTACCCTCCAGAATGGCCTGAAAATCTCTGGCAAAGCACCCATCACCCCTCAATTTTACAGATTCACCTGCATGCCAAACCCTGTTAAAAAGGCAGATGAAGATGGTTGGGCCTGGAGCACTGCCCTGAGAAACTCCTGCAGTGACGCCCTGTGGCAGAGAATGACTGGCCTGCAATAACCACAATCATCTTCCTTCATGCTTGGTATGACTCCAACCAGTGAAGAGCTTTCTTCCAATTTTTCTAGGACTTTTTGATGCCTCAGTCAAATGCTACCTTGATGTCAAGGGTAGACACTCTCAATTCACATCTGTAATTCAGCACTTCTGTGATATACTGCTCTAGAATGAGGTCTACAGCAGAGTATCCCTCGTAGAATCCAGACTGAATATTGGTCATCTCATTAAGTGTCGCTTGATAGCACTGTCACTGACACTTTCTCTCACTTTGTTGATGGTTAGAAGTTGATGTGGTGTTAATTGTCCAGATTGGATTTATCTTACTTTTTGTGGATTGAACATACATAGCCAATTTTCCACATTGCTGGGTAGATTTTATATCTGCCCTCCTCCTCCTCCATAAGCTTGGGTACACTGATCTCTCGCCAAGAAATTCAGCATTCAAACAGGTGATGGGGATAAAACTTTAGTAGAGAGGGCTGGTCCATTTTAAATGCTGTGATAAGAGTAAGTGTCACCAACTAATCTCTTGACATGAATTCACAAAATTGGATACTGTCCAGGTATGTTCCATCCACGTATATTCCCTCCACAAATTTCACCAATGTGGAAGTTTCATTAATTCGGATTGTTGGAGAATCTTTAAGCATCAGTTTACGACAAACACTTTCTTCCTGTCTCTTATCTCTCTCTCTCATCCAATGTTCTTTCCTTATTTATTTTTACATTCTGCATACTATTTTAAATTGACTTAAGTGCTTTCATTTACTCTTCCATTTCAGAATCTGTGCATCTCTCTAGGAATTCTTTAATCTGACTACCTGAGGAAACACACTGTTGCTTGCCTTGTTCACACAGCATCCAGATCCTCAAGGAAGGATACTGTGCTGTTTTCAACTCAATAATAATAAATTGCTGCTCATAAGCCCATGAAAAATCTGAATAAGCCTACACTCCTACATTTCCAAATAAGCTAGCACAACTGAGATTCACTGCTGATGTAAGAACATAAGAACATAAGAAATAGGAGCAGGAGTAGGCCATGTATTTGTGATGTAAATACATCTATTGCAATTACGAGAACATTAATACATAAAGGAAATAAAATGGAATGTTCCTCTCCATTTCTTCCTCCTCTGTTTTCTTTCAGACCTTCATAGATAATATAGTTATGCTTCTCATAGAGTCACTCTATATTAGGCTTACATTAGAAACGTAATGTCCTGCAATCGTAACAATTTTACAGATAGTACTCAACGAATTATATGGCAATATTGAAATACTGAAATATGCTGACAGCACTAAATTAAACAGCCTGGTGGGCAAATTGAAACTTAGAAAGTAAAAAAACAACATGGGGACAGGGTAAGACCAGTTAATTGGCAGATGGTAGAAGAAGTTCAAATCAGAAAATTACCAAATAAGACAGTTTGAAATGAAGTCCTTTATCTTTTAAAAAGCATTCAAATAGTTACATGGGTAAGGTGGGTATAGAGGGATATGGCCCAAATGCGGGCAATTGGGATTAGCTTAGGGGTTTTAAAAAAAATAAGGGCAGCATGGACAGTTTGGCTGAAGGATCTGTAAATCTCTATGACCTCAGAGAGAGGGCAAAGTTGAGAAGGAGGATCTTCATGAATAACCTCATACAATATGGGAATCGAACCTGTGCTGTTGGTGTCAGTCTGCACCACATGTTTGAGATAAATGCAAGAGGTAGTACACATAATTATCAGCACAGAAAACGCCCAGTTGGCTGAACAGGACCGCGCCGATATTGACGCTCCAAACAAGTTCTCCTTCCACCTTGTTGCTTTTATTAATGACCATTTATATGTGTAACCTTGTCTCCTTCTGCCTTTCTCTGCATTTATGCTATCAAATGTTTTCATAATTTTTTTAAAAACCTTGAACAGGTAACTACCTCTGTGTTCTCTTCACTAAATAAAATAGTCCTAACCTGTTCAGTCTTTCCCAATAGTTGTACCCTCTCAGCTTTGGTATCATCCTTGCAAATGATTTTTGCAATTCTCCATTGTTTCTACATCATTTTTTGTAACATGGGACTGTAGAATAAGAGTCCAACAATGAAATGGTTAATGTGGGAACAGATATAGTACTACCCACAGGGTGATGCAAAAGAACATGATTTGAGTCTGGCAGGCAGTCTTGTACTGGACAAGCACATGTGCAGAGGAAAGCATGGAGGCAACTCTTAGCTTAGAACCTTATATTGCATACATGTTGTTAATGAACATTTAATATTAAACTATGCAAGACTCAAAACCACTTCATGAGACTTACCGAACAACACAGTTAGAACGTTACAACAGCTGGTGAAGTTTAAAACCTGAATGATTGAAAAAACAGCATTCTGACCTGACAAAAAGCACCTGAAGCAAAGGTGCGGAAAGAAACCGCCAGAGAAAAGCTCCAAAGCAGGATTAGAAGCAAAAGGTAGCAGCAAAACACCACACTGCAGCACAAGATTCAACTGAAAGCCATGGAAGTCCAGCTTCAATAACCAAACAATGGGGAGTTAGAAGATCAAGCAGGGATCCAATCTCATATAATGCGGCTGAGCCCCATCAGAACTTCTGATGTACGAAAAACTTTCAGTTATGCCAAAGAAACTAATACCAGGGTTGACAACGAGAGTTACCAAAACATCCGGGACAGAGAGCAGTCCTACAGGAAGACTCAGGCTTGCGTCTATAACAAAAAGTACCACAGCAGACATCTGCCCCCACTTTACACGAGAATGACAAGAAAATAAATTAAGGACCTTGACAGAGAGTACATTATTGTACGGAGAGATGATTATCAGTCACGATCATACCTTATCAGTACTCTGAAGATACTGTCAGGAGAAACAAGAAGAGCCTCCTCTTCAACCTCAACGTGATCCTCCTACTATATATTGGACAGGAACTGATGATGACCAAAAGTCAAAATGACCATATCCAAAATAATTTTCTATTCATCACGATTTACCCAGTACAAAAGAATCTACCACTATCCTAACCACTGTAAAGACAAGATCTGGAAGAATTATAAAGCCTCCAAACAGCCTGAACTAGGAAACAGAGACTTGGCTGGGGGGAAAAACGTGAGTATAACTCAGTATATGTTGGCTAGACAGGAATGCATTGTTAATACGTCGCATAAAGGCTTGGGAAAAGGTTTAGTATAAGGGTCTAGCAGAGAAAGGGTAAATGTGGAAATGGGGAAATCACTGCCCACAGTGTAATGTAAAGGTACACATGACCCGAGCTTAGACAACAAGTCTTGTACTGGATAGAGATGTGTGTAGAGGCAAGCATGAAGACAGCTCCTAGCTTATAACCACGTACATTAGTCATACCATGTACTGCACCAATTAAACATTTACTGTTGAACTAAACAAGACTCAGAACCTCTTCGCGAGACCCATTAAACTGCACACATCTTATAACAGGGACCAGAACTCTGCATGGTGCTCTGTGGTCAAGATTCCGTATTTCTTAAACATAACAGCCACAATTCTCCCATCCCTCTGCACTAATTATTTAACGGGTCAGCACTATTGCGCAAGGGGCGATGTACAGGATTCGCACAAGAGCATCTCTCATTAGCATCTCCCAGCACCAGATTTCCAACCCTGTCTGCTCCACACAGGGGAGCCTGTACGAATGTCTGCACCACCGGGGTAAGGGGGTTGGGATGATTGGCATTGTGCGGGGGGCCTGGAGATCCAGCAGTCAGGGTTGGGGGGTGGGGGGTGGTGGCAGCACTGCAGGGGTCTGCATGATGTGGGTATGCCGGCGTTGGACTGGCGTAAACACAGTAAAAAGTCTGACAACACCAGGTTTTAGTCCAACCTATTTATTTGATAATATACTCACAAGCTTTCGAGGGACACCCTCTTCTTCAGGTGAATGGAGAGTTCTGGCCTCAGACAGAGCATATAAAGCACAGACAGTTTAGAGATTACTGATTAGAATTAGGTCTGCATGTGCAGAGGCCAGCTGTTTTCAGCTTCTCCAATGGGAATAGGCCCATCCACTGAAATCTAATGACAATCATGCTAGTGGCCTCTGCAATGCACAGCATGTGGGAGATTGTAGTGTGAACTCCCACTTAAAAAACTAGCATGAATTACTCAAGTTTTCCCTAAATTCAACACTTAGAATGTTTTTGGGAGAATTCCACCCAATCTCTCTGCTTGTCAATTCTAGTGCACTGGCAATGAACCCTGGGAACACACCACCTGGAAGTTCCTTTCCAAGTCATTCACCATCCTGACTTGGAAATATATTGTAATAAGTCTCACAACACCAGGTTAAAGTCCAACAGGTTTATTTGGCAGCAAAAGCCACGAGCTTTTGGAGCACTGCTCCTTCGTCAGCTAAGTGGGAGTTCTGTTCACAAACACAAAGACACAAACTCAGTTTACAAAATGATGGTTGGAATGCAAGTCTTTACAGGTAATCAAGTCTTAAAGGTACAGACAATGTGAATGGAGAGAACGTTAAGCACAGGTTAAAGAAATGTAAATTGTCTCCAGACAGGACAGTTAATGAGATTTTGCAAGCCCAGGATCCACAAAATCTCACTAACTGTCCTGTCTAGAGACAATAAATATCTCTTTAACCTGTGCTTAACACTCTCTCCACTCACACTGTCTGTACCTTTAAAACTTGATTACCTATAAAGACTCGCATTCCAACCATTGTTTTGTAAATTGAGTTTGTGTCTTTTTCTTTGTTACTTATCTGACAAAGGATCAGCGCTCCGAAAGCTAGTGGCTTCTGCTACCAAATAAACCTCTTGGAGTTTAACTTGGTGTTGTGAGACTTCTTACTGTGTTTACCCCAGTCAAACGCCGGCATCTCCACATCTTGGAAATATATTGCCATTCCTTCACTGCCGATGAGTCAAAACCCTGTTCCCTAACAGCATTGTGGGCATACCTGCACCTCAGGAACTACAACAGTTTAAGGAGGCAGCACACCACCACCTCTTAAGAACAACTTGGGATGGGCAATAAATGCTACCCTAACCAGCGACGCTCACATCCCATAAATGAAAACAAATGATCAGTTTGTATTTGTCTGGCTATGTTGATTTATGAATCACTAAATCCTACTGTGCCATTGCCCAATTAAGACTCTTACTTTACAAACAGTAGGTGGCCTCTTATACATCCTACTAAAATGCATAACCTCAAGTGTCAACACTGAAACATAAATATTGAAATAAATTTGCCATTTATTTGCCCATTCTACAAGATTTCTAACATCTTTTGTCACTTTGTCACTGTCCTGCATAAGGTTAACGTTATTCCCTCCCCCAATAAAATTAGGACCACCCACAAATTTTTATATTGTGCTGATGGTTCTGGTGTCCAGAATATCCTTTATATAAACAATGAACAACAGCAGTTCTACAGTGTGCAACAACAGTAATTTCATGTGTGGAGCACCACTTCCCATTTTCTACCAGCATGACAAACTAACTAACTACCTTTACCCAACTCACTGCTTCCTGTTTTGTAGCCAATTTGCTATCCATTCAAGTGCCTGTCCCCTGACTTCACATTTTCTGACCTTAGTAATGAGTTAACTATACAGCCGGTTATCGAGGAGCCTTGGAAGGCCTAAGTATACTGCATCCATTCCATCATTACCTACTCTTTCTGCAATTTCTTCATTTAATTTCATGTTGTTAATCAAGCACAATTCTCTCCTTTCGAAATACGTACTACTTTTTATTATATTTATATATTCTAGTTGTTTTGCTATTATACCATTGAGTAAAGATGTAAATACTTTTTCTGCCAAGATCAATATCTTTTTATTTGGAATCATATAATCCCTGCTGTGCGGAAGGAGACCATGTGGCCCAGTGAGTCTGTACTGACTCTCTGCACCACGTTACTTAGACCCTCTCCCCCACGCTATCCCCGTAATTCCACTGTGGCTATCCCATCCAGCCTGCACATTTTCGGATCGTAAGGAACAATTTACAATGGCTAATCCATCTAACCTGCAGATCTTTTGACTGAGAGGGGGAACCGGAGCACCTGAAGGAAACCCATGCAACACGGGGAGAACATGCAAACTCCACGTAGATCGTCGCCTAAGGCTGGAATTGAACCCAGGTACCTAGCACTGTGAGGCAGCAGTGCTAACCACCATGCTGCTCACTACCATCAGGAGTGAGCAGGTCTATGCTGGGTTTGTTTTATCTCCTTTTTTTGATTATTGCACTATTCCCTTATCATATGAACGTTTGTGTTTGCAGAGAAGTCCATTTGGGATCTCTTCCTTAACTTCTCTGGACATATGGAAGTGTAATGCATCCTGGCCCAGAGTTTGAATTTGCCAAGGTTAGAAAAATAATCTCAAAAACTACAAAAGCATAGTTTGTAAGTATTACTAAAAAATAACTGCAATTGCTTAAAAAAGCAGGTTATTAAAGATTGCTTGTCAACACTGTTCACAAGGAAACAGAATGAAGTCTAAGTTTCAAGTGAATTAAATTTAGAGAGGGAAGAAAATAAACGGCAAGCCAAAGAGACATAATTTAGAGCCCATTTTAAAGGCAAATTCTGGTCACAATTTGCAAAACATTTTGATTTTACCTGATTGTGATAACCCCCAGGACTTGCATGGGGAAATCACCGATTGACCTCCCTGTAAAACTCGTAAGATACAAACTCCCTAGTGATTGGTAATTATCTTAGCAGCTCATACATCCAGCCCTTTATAAAGCAGGCCCCCAAGTGGTTCCGTTATTGTGCTGTCCCAGTTGGGACATGTTTGTGCTCTTCACAGGCTTGTGGTTTTGCTTCACTTTATCTTGTGCATTAAGCACGGTTCCTTTACAGCTGGCTCCTGGAGTTATTATACTGATAATTGTAGTTGAAGAGAGAATCTTAAGGTAATTTAAGAAGCAACAAAGAAACATTGATGATATGTCGCCGCTGTGCAGTTTTGGAACTGGGAAGACACAAAATTAAGGTGTGAAAACAGTATGAATGGTGCAGTACAACAATGACAACACTGCAAGTATTCAGTTCGCTGTAAAGAGAACAGAGGTTTCCTCAGGTCTTAAACAAAGCTGCATGGATGCAAGTCTTTCTTTTTTGGCTTCAGAGGTATAATTATATTCTGGCAGGTTTTCACAAATTGTTATATAAACTTGGACTTTACAACATGGTTACATTTTAAAATGTCACCTTTCACTTCAGACAAAAGCAGGAAGTGCAAAAGGACCCCAGTTTGAAGACCAATTCATATGATCTGGTTGCCATGGAGAAAGAAATGCAAACAGAAGCCTGATGAAACAAAGTTCTGGATTTTATGATGTGCATCATCCTTGCCTTGCCTCCCCACCCACACACCACCACCACAAAAAAGCCTGCAACCAATGTACACCATTCAATTAATAAAGTTTAACCATCAATAGCCTAAGAACACAATTCAGCACAGTGCTGGCTGGCACGGTAGCACAGCTGCTTCATAATGCCAGGTTCTCCCTGTGTCTGCGTGGGTTTCCTCCAGGTGCTTGGTTTCCTCACATTCTGAAAGACATGCTGGTTAGGTGAATTGGCCATGCTAAATTCTCCTTCAGATGCCAGATTGTGGCAACAAGGGGATTTTCACAGTAACTTCATTGCAGTGTTAATGTAAGCTTATTTGTGACTAATAAATAAACTTTAACTTCAGTAGGTTTTGCGTTATGAGAATATTTTCTCAGTGACAGAAGCTGCTCATCTCTTTTATCCTTGAATCATAAAGTTGTGATCACTGATTTATTCTCGCCTAGGAATCTGACATTTCATCCAATTCTTGGTTAAACTCCGTCAGTTGAATAGTACACATTGATATGCAGAGCAGCTGGTTTTTTTGTGGGGTGGGGAGACAAGGATGATGCATGACATAAAATCCAGCACTTTATTTCATCAGCTTCTGTTTGCGTTTCTTTCTCCTCAGCACCAAATCATATGAACTGGTCTTCAAACTGGGGTGCCTCTGGAATTCCGACTTGGGTTTCGCTTCACTAGCTTTTTGCCCCTGTAATACCAGAGCTCATCATGCATTTCATTTAAACTAATCGGAATCTATTGCTCATTCCACAATTCCAAAAAGTACCATAAGCAGCAAATCATAGTCAAAATTTAAGGAATTAAGATGTAGAATACATTGTGGGTCAACAAAAATTAACTAAGAGTCAAGTTGATTTAAACAAATGGCATCCTTCAATTTAAATTTTCCTTGCTTTAAAACTTCTGCTGAAATGGGAAAAATAAAGCATCTGTAGTCAAAGCTTCAAATAGCCTGCTTCAAATAGCCATTTATTTTTAAATAATTGGAACCAGCAACAAAAACAAAAACATCAGCAGTATAAGTGAAATCCATGTGGATTAACAAAAAAATTAGATCTGAATATTTTCAGTTGAACATTACCTTTAAACATCAAGAAGCATCATCACCACAAACATGTCAATTTGATTTTGATGCCATCTTTAAAACCATCAACATCCTGGTTCAAAAGTCACAATACACTTCAAGTAACATTAATAGCTTGGTTACTACATAGAGTGCACCTTATTGCAAGACCGGGTGGAGTATAAAATTCCAGAAGTCTTGTCACAACTGTAAAGAGCTTTGGTGAAACCTCACCAAGTGTGCTGTGGACAATCTTGGTCACCTTACTTGAGGAGGGGCATACTTGAACTGGAAGCACTTCAGAGAAGGTTCATGAAATAAACCCCTCATCCTCAGGGATCAGCCTAATGAAGAACGTTGAGCAGGTTGGGCCTATACTCATTGGAGTTTAGAAGAATGAGAGGTGATGTTTTTGAAATATAGAAGATTCTGTTAGTCATACAGAACTTTAACATTGCTGAAAAACAAGAGACATGCTACCAAAGCTTTTTGTCTTGCATTTAATCAGAAATAGCTGTGCATGGTAAATCAACAATTCCAACCTCATGAGAAGAGAGTACTGATTTGTTGACAAATGGACTCTGATTGGTGGTGGCATTGTCTTGGAGAGTGTAGTGTGGAACAGTAAACTGTCTGGCTTTGTTCAAATTCAAATCAGGCAGGTCGACTCTGATTCGTCAAGATGTTTCTGTGGGGATGAATCAGGAAATGACTGTTCCAAGTTTCTGTTTTGGTGAAAATGTGTGGATGTGTTCCTTCTGTCATCAAAAGACAGGGCAATGTGTGTGAACATATGTGGCTTCCAGTATGCATAAGTGAGTCACACTGCAAACCCAACTGACAATCTTAAATTGGTTTTCAGTGTAATTCTTGGAACAATCAGGATTGCTTAGCAGGTAGCATCCAATCACGGGATCACATCTAATGTTGGACATTATGTTTTGAATTTTGCAAGCACAAGCTGTTGGATCCAGTTAGAACTTTGCCTGTTGTAAAAGGCTGAAGGGACATACTGTTTTATAACATCTGCGAGTCATCGAGACGTATGGTCTGTATACAAAGATTAGATTACAAAGAACAGCAAAGCACAGGAACAGGCCCTTTGGCCCACCAAATCTGTGTCGACACAGATGTCTCTCTAATCTACATTTTCTTGCCTCTATGTGGTCCATATCCCTCTATTCCCTGCCTATTCATGTATCTATCCAGATGCCTCTTGAATGTTATAGAATCTGCTACCCCCATCTCCTCTAGTAGGGCGTTCTAGGCATTCACCATCCTATGTGTGAAAAGTTGCCCCTTACATCTTTTAAACTTTTCCTCACTCTCAACCTATGCCCCCGAGTAATTGACCCTTCAACCCTGGGAAAAAGACTCTCACTATCCACTCTATCTAAGCCTGTCATAATCTTGTAAACCTCTATCAGGTTCCCCCTTCATCCTTTGACACTCCAACGAAAACAATCCAAGTTTGTTCAAGCTTTCTTCATAGTCCATACCCTCTAAATGAGGCACCAACCTGATAAATCTTTTCTGCACCCTTTTCAATGCATTAACATCCCTCCAGTAGTATGGTGACCAGAATTGTGCACAATACCTGGCATCACACTGGAAACTGAAATTCATATGCTACATTACTCCTTCATGTGATAGACAGGGTAGCATAGTGGCACAATGGTTAGCACTACTACCTCACAGTATCAGGGACCTGGGCTCAATTCCCACCTTAGGTGACTGTGTGGAGTTTGCACATTCACCCATGTCTGTTTGGGATGGGGCAGTGAAGGATTCGGGTTTGGGGATTATGAACTTGTGATAACCCTCGGGACTTGCGTGGAGAATCTTTAACTCATCCCCCTGTGGGATACGAGTTCCTGTGGTAATAGGCTATTGCCTACCCAGGTGGAACTCGTCACCCGAGCCCTTGATGAGGCAGACCCCTGCGTGGGTCTAGAAATCTATCCTCCCAGCCGGGACTCATGAATGCACACCATGCTGTCATGGTTTAACTCTTGATTTAAGAATAAAATATCGTTCCTTTGCAGTCGGCTTCCTAAGTTATTACACAACTATTTAGGAGCAGCACAGTTGTTAGCACTGCTGCCTCTCTGCACCAGGTCACCTGGATTCCAGTCCAGCCTTGGGAGACTGTGGGGTTTGCAAGTTCTCCATTGTCTGCATGGATTCCCTCTGGGTGGTCCAGTTTCCTCCCACAGACCAAAGATGTGCAGGTTAGGAGGACTGGCCATGCTAAATTGCTGCTTAGTGTCCCAAGATGTATAGGTTAGGGTAAACATGTGGGGTTATGGGGATAGGGCCTGGATAAGATGCTCTATCAGAGAGTCAGTGCAGACTCAATGGGCCAAATGGCCTCCTTCTGTACTGTAGGGATTCTATAATTCTCTAAACAGCTGGTGCCACCTGTTGCACAGTATTACTATCATTTTTTAATTTCATCTTTTCTATCATCATCAGATTTCAATTTTAAGAGAAAATCCTCTATATCATTAAATTACCACAACCTTATAAATAATTTCAATATTGTTGTTGACAACACTCCAGACAGATAAAAGTTGCAGCAAGAAATTTTAACTTATTCGTGGAAGACAATTTTCCCCATGTTACACTGGACAGGGGAGACAAGTGAAGGACTAGTTCTGGAATGGCTCAGGGCTATGGACAAAGGGTGGGTAGCTAGATTAGTTCAGGATTGATACAGGTCTAAGTGGAGAGTTGTACCAGTTTGAGTGACATAGGGACTTGGGGTGAACTGTTCCAGACTGTAGAGACAGTGTTGCTCTCACCATAAAATACAAAATAATTGCTATTGTGTGCATTTCACATGCAATAACAAGGAAGCACAATTACATGTGTAGTGAAATTTTTTAATTACAGTGCCATCTACAAGTGCAAATAGTATTGTAAACATTTTTCAAGGAAACACCCTACTCACCAAATTTAATGCAAATAGATTATTTAGCGTTCACATATTATTCAGGAAATTGATTTGGCAATTAAAACATATAATAGATTAATGTCGTTGGTGCTACTTTGTCAGTTCAAAGTCAAACTTCAGAAACATGAGATCAATGCAAGTTGCAACACTAATCAATTTGTTGAATCATGTATTTTTACCTCATCCATGACTTATGTTGTGGAGGAGGCAAACACCAGAGTTCTAGTGGTAATTCAATTTGATACTGTGATTCAGGCACAGCCAAAAATAACAATACAGTTGTGTCCATTTGTAAAGCTCAAACAAAAGCTTCCTGAAGAATCAAGTTGAAAATCAAACCAGAAAATGTAACAGTACGTCTTCAAGATCATTTTAGGTAATATGAATGAAAGCATAAATGAGAGAAACATGCAAGACAAAAATGATTGATCAAGGTTAAAAAAAGTGGCAAAACAGATTTTAAAAAAAACCATGAACAACAGTAAGAATCTGAACTCAGAATGAGGTCAGTTGCAGATACATGAAAAGACTGAAAAGTCAGATGCTAGAATTTCAATATTTGAAACAAGAGAGTTCAAATGCAAGTAACAAATAGAAGATTCAAAATTAGTTAAAAAATCTACAGGTTCTGGAATTTTGAAATAAAAACAAAAAATTCTGGATATACTCAGCAGGCCAGGCATTTTCGGTGGAGTTAACATAAGATCAACACTTCACATTGGTACTAACGTCAAGCTGAAACTTAAAGATAAATGGTTTAACTAATGCTGAGTTAAGTCACGTCAAAAGAAAAATCAGGAAATGGTACAGGTAAGCTTACGGGACAAAGCATTTTCCAGATTCAGCCATTTTAATTAATGTCAATAACACTTGGGGACACATGAGGTAAGTGTAGGAGCAACTGTCTTTAGCGATTACTGGCTCTACTTGGCCTTTACGCTTCTGCACAACCCATAATTATTTGATCCTATAATCTACACAATGTTCCTGGAAGATCCTGGCTAAAGTTTGGCGACTGGGAGCCGAGTAAGTCAAAAAAAATCTGTTTGATTTCGGCACTCAGAGACAGCCAGATACACATGATGTATCTTGGGAAAGACCAGTTCGCAGTGACTGGTGAGTGGGTCTATACTTGGCAATGCTATAGGTATTGAGATGATAGCTGCCATTGTGAGTGAAGTTATGAACAATGATCTCAACTCCCCATTGGTGCCTATATTGATGAACAGTAAGATATCCCAAAGAAAATGGATGAAGCAGAAAAAAGAGAATCCTGTCAGTTAAGGCGGCAGTTTCCTCAGGGGGGAATACTGCATGGCATAGCGAACATCCTGGTTGATGGGGCGGGGGGGGGGGGGAAGAAGAAGAAGAAGAAGAGAGAGAGGAGGAGGAGGAGAAGAACGACTATCCATGTGCCCGGTCTCCCAAAGGAAACTGAGGATGAATTCCCAGCCGAATCAGAACTGGTAGTCATACTTTCACAACCTCAGTTTGAAGACTGGGCGCTTCGACTTCAATACAGCACGTTGTATCCGGTCTTCAAGGCCTAGGGTCAGTCAAAGACTCCAACCACTCTGTTATCTAGTCCATCGAGAAGGGCTGGAATTGGCTGGACACAATGTACCAACTACCAGGCCTAAATTTTGCTTTACCAGGGCTTCAGGACAACAATACGGCATAGTTGCAAAGGTTTTGGTGAAACACTGGATGGATCCTGTCTTTTGCTCGATGATCCTGTCATGGCTTTGGCCTTTTCAATCTCAGTGGATGGTTATATTATCCTGCAGTTCACCAATTATCCTGAACTTCGTTCCTTTGCGATTATATATTTAATGTTATCTTTTAACCTGACATGGATATATGATGTACGTGCATAGAGACTTTTATCGCCTGCCATCCTGCAAAAATCAGGATAGTCCATTTTTTCTCTTTAGTGAAACAAGAGAGGCCTTGGTTTAACATGCATTACAATTTGCATTCAATCTTAGTTTTATTGTGTGATAGCAGGGGAGCAGAGCGAGTAAGGGGTCTGCCCACTCTGCTTCTGGCCCTGTATCAAATTCTGATTCCAAGATTTCAGAGTTTACAATACAAAGATGTATCCTTGTTGGGGAATTACTTGTAGGTCTCCCTCTTTCTATTGGAAGGCATGCAGAATTGGTTGTATGAAATGAAGGTTGAGCAGTATTTACCTGCTTTTTTGTGTGCTGTAATCCTTGCACTTACATTGAAGAAATATATTTTTTGATACCCTTCACTTAATTTATCAATGAGTTGCGCCAGAGCAGGGTGGAGGGTAGAGGTGGTTGGTGTGACCTTATAAGTCCTCATTGTGGGTGAGGAAAACCTTCATTAGAACTTCTGGTGTCACTTTTTTTTTTGTTATTTTGGAATTAAGGAATCTTTGCTTTTCTCCTACGAAGGTACAGGCATATTGTGTATCTTGGAAAAGACTGGGTTCTTTCTTTTCCTGTCGCAGGCAACTCTGGTACTGTTGGAGTAGGGGGAAATATGTACTGGTGCATGCCTAGGTGAGATTGTCTAATTCTTGGCTTTCTGATCTCTCTTGAGTTGGGTTTCTACAGTTACTGGTCTGTGTAGATCATGTCAGTGATTACTTGGCTCATGGCTTACAGTGGGTATATCATCCTAATGTTAAGATTTTTTTTGATGAGGGAAAATGGTTGGAATCTCATTCATGGCAGGGCCTAAGTGGCAACTCTACAGCATCCAGAGATAGGGGTAATTTGCTTTGTTCAATATATATGAGTGATTTGACTATCCTTGACTGTCAACCCTTATTCTAATGTGTCATGGATCATAATTTAACTTGACTGAGTACATTACGGCAGTGATGACCATGTTTACCCAGGTCAGGTGGAGGGTTTGTTGGACTCCACCAAGATTTCCCCTCTTGGGGGCTTCTAGACTACTCTCCTTCAAGACTTGCTTCCCCTTGGAGGTAGTATCTGTTGGCTGTGGGGCCGGAGAGCAACTCTAAGTGCTTTGGTTCAGCATTTAATTGGAGATTAGGGTGGCTGGAGCAGTAGGCCACCCTCCTCCAAGTGATCTTATAGAACATACAACAGTACAGCACAAGAACAAGAACAGCTCTTTGGCCCACAGTGTTGTGCCAAACATGAAACCAAATTAACCTAAACCCTTCTGCCTGCCCTTGGCCCATATTCCTCGCATATTCATGCGCTTAGCTAAAAGCCCCTGCCACCACCCCTGGCAGCGCACTCCAAGCACCTACCACTCTCTGCATAAAAATCTTGCCCCTCACATCTCCTTTGAATCTTCCCTCTCTTATCCTAAGTGCATGGTCCCTAGTGTTAAACATTTCAACTAGGGAAAAAAGATTCTGACTGTCAACTGTATCCATGCCTCTCATAATTTTGTAGATTTCTACCATGTCTTCCCTCAGCCTCTGCCATTCCAGAGAAAATAATCCTTATTTTGTCCAGCCTCTGCTTCTTGCTCATATTCTCTAATCCAGACAGAACCCTGATAAATCTCTTCTGCACTCTCTCCAAAGCCTCTACATACTTCTTTTAATGTGGCTTGAATTGAATGCAATACTTAAATAGGGACTTCCAGATTGTCTTCCTTCTTGAGGCATGGGCTCCACTGTGGTGCAGTATCCTGTTTCTTTTGAGGTTATGTTGTTCTGTTCCTGGATCTTTTTTTCAAAGAATACGCTAGTAGACTACTTCTGGCGTAATCTTGGTATTCCTCTATTTGGGTAGAGGAGGTGCTGATGTAGGGTCTGATTTGTTATATTTAACTCTAGAAGGTTTCCCACATCTTGTCAGGAGGAGGAGAACTGTATCTCTCCCCAAAATTTCCCACTAATGATTGACTTGATTTTTCTTCTCCTTGTCAGTAGGGTTTCCATTTCCTTAAAAATGATTTAAGTTTTCTGATGATACAGAGGCCTGAACGCTATCTCTGATATGGTTTGAGAGGAGTGAGGTCTGTTGTGTTGCATGGTAAAAAGTCTGACAACACCAGGTTTTAGTCCAACCGATTTATTTGATAATAGACTCTCAAGCTTTCGGGGTTAGTCCCTTCGTCAGGTGAATGGAGAGTTCTGGCCTCAGACGGAGCATATAATGCACAGACAGTTTAGAGATTACTGATTAGAATGCGAATCCTTACACCTAACCTGCTGTTCAAGACCTGAAGTGGCTGACAATGTGAGTGGAAGGAGCACTGATCACAGGTTACAGAGATGTGTATTGTCTCCAGACAGTACAGTAAGTGAGGTTTTGCAAACCCAGGCAAGTCACGGGGGTTACAGATAGTGCGACATGAACCCAAGATCCCTGTTGAGACCGTCCTCATGTGTGCGGAACTTGGCTATCAGTCTCTGTTCAGCGACTCTGCGCTGTCGTGTGTCGTGAAGGCCGCCTTGGAGAATGCTTACCTGAAGGTCAGAGGCTGAATGCCCATGACCACTGAAGTGTTCGCCAACAGGAAGGGAACAGTCTTGCCCGGTGATTGTTGAGCGATGTTCATTCATCCGTTGTCGTAGCGTCTGCATGGTCTCCCCAATGTACCATGCTTCGGGACATCCTTTCTTGCAACGTATCAGGTAGACAATGTTGGCCGAGTTGCAAGAGTATTTACCATGTACCTGGTGGATGGTATTCTCACGTGTGATGATGGTATCCATGTCGATGATCTGGCATGTCTTCCAGAGGTTGCTGTGGCAGGGTTGTGTGGTATTGTGGTCACTGTTCTCCTGGAGGCTGGGTAGTTTGCTGCGAACAATGGTCTGTTTGAGGTTGTGTGGTTGTCTGAAGGCAAGAAGTGGGGGTGTGGGGATAGCCCTGGTGAGATGTTCGTCTTCATCAAAAGACAAACATCTCGCCAGGGCTATCCCCACACCCCCACTTCTTGCCTTCAGACAACCACACAACCTCAAACAGACCATTGTTCGCAGCAAACTACCCAGCCTTCAGGAGAACAGTGACCACAATACCACACAACCCTGCCACAGCAACCTCTGCAAGACATGCCAGATCATCGACATGGATACCATCATCACACGTGAGAATACCATCCACCAGGTACATGGTAAATACTCTTGCAACTCGGCCAACATTGTCTACCTGATACGTTGCAAGAAAGGATGTCCCGAAGCATGGTACATTGGGGAGACCATGCAGACGCTACGACAACGGATGAATGAACATCGCTCAACAATCACCGGGCAAGACTGTTCCCTTCCTGTTGGCGAACACTTCAGTGGTCACGGGCATTCAGCCTCTGACCTTCGGGTAAGCATTCTCCAAGGCGGCCTTCACGACACACGACAGCGCAGAGTCGCTGAACAGAGACTGATAGCCAAGTTCCGCACACATGAGGACGGTCTCAACAGGGATCTTGGGTTCATGTCGCACTATCTGTAACCCCCGTGACTTGCCTGGGTTTGCAAAACCTCACTTACTGTGCTGTCTGGAGACAATACACATCTCTGTAACCTGTGATCAGTGCTCCTTCCACTCACATTGTCAGCCACTTCAGGTCTTGAACAGCAGGTTAGGTGTAAGGATTCGCATTCTAATCAGTAATCTCTAAACTGTCTGTGCATTATATGCTCTGTCTGAGGCCAGAACTCTCCATTCACCTGACGAAGGGACTAACCCCAAAAGCTTGAGAGTCTATTATCAAATAAATCGGTTGGACTAAAACCTGGTGTTGTCAGACTTTTTACTGTGTTTACGCCAGTCCAATGCCGGCATACCCACATCATGACTACTGTGTTGCATGGTGTCAGAATCCTTGGCCTATTGCCTCCTGCATATAAGGGTGAACAGTGCCATGCCATGGCTTATACCAATGGCAGTATCCTGATATTCCCCTATTTGTTTAAAATTTAAAGTTTTAAATTTGGGGTACCCTTTCACTGTTTGAAGGTCTTGGGATGCTGAGTTTGGTCCCAACTGGTTGTATTTTAGCCCACAAGGGATCCTGTATATTGTGTAGCTTTGTTATCTGTGGAGGAGGGCATGCACCAAGGTACCAAATGCTCATGGTTTTAGTCTTGTTATCCTGAGACCCCTCACTCTTTCTGATATCCTTTCGTTATCCATATAGAACACAGAACACCACAGCACAAACAGGCCCTTCGGCCCACGAGTTGCGCCGATCACGTCAACACCTACCAATCTATAGACCTATCTATAACCCCCAATCCCATTAAACCCCATATACTCATCCAGACGTCTTTTAAAAGACCCCAGCGAGTTCGCCTCCACCACCACTGACGGCAGCCGATTCCATTCACTCACCACCCTCTGAGTGAAAAACTTACCCCTAACATCACTTCTGTACTTTCCTCCCCGCACCTTAAATCTGTGTCCTCTCGTAGCGACCATTTCAACCCGGGGAAATAGCCTCTGAGAATCCACCCTATCTATTCCTCTCAACATTTTATAAACCTCTATCAGGTCGCCTCTCAACCTTCGTCTCTCCAGGGAGAAGAGTCCCAGCTCCCTCAGCCTAACTTCATAAGGCATGCCTCCCAGTCCAGGCAACATCCTTGTAAATCTCCTCTGTACCCTTTCAATAGCTTCTACGTCTTTCCTATAGTGAGGCGACCAGAACTGCGCACAGTACTCCAAATGAGGGCTGACAAGGGTCTTATAATGTTGCAGCATTACCTCCCGATTCCGAAACTCAATCCCTCGATTAATGAAGGCCAGTACACCATATGCCTTCTTGACCACATCCTCCACCTGCGAGGCCGATTTAAGAGTCCTGTGGACCTGGACCCCAAGATCCTTCTGCTCTTCAATATTACTAAGACTCCTGCCCTTGATAGTGTACTCGTTCATCCCGTTGGTTCTGCCAAAATGGACGACTACACATTTATCCACGTTGAAGTCCATCTGCCACTTCTCCGCCCAGTCCTGCATCCTATTTATGTCCTGCTGCAACTTTTGATATCCTTCCAGACCATCCACAACACCACCGACCCTCGTGTCATCAGCGAACTTACTTACCCATCCCTCCACTTCCTCATCCAGGTCATTTATGAAAATGACAAACAGCAAGGGTCCTAGAACAGATCCCTGGGGCACTCCACTGGTGACTGACCTCCATGCCGAAAAAGACCCATCCACAACCACTCTCTGCCTTCTGCAGGCAAGCCAGTTCTGGATCCACAAGGCCAAAGGCCCTTGGATCCCATGCCCTCTCACCTTCTCAAGAAGTCTTGCATGGGGGACCTTATCAAACGCCTTGCTGAAGTCCATGTAAACCACGTCCACTGCACTTCCTTCGTCAATGTGTTCGGTCACATTATCGAAGAACTCAACTAGGCATTATCGAAGAACTCAACTATAAAAGGAGACACCAACTACAACAATTAATAATCTGAACCATGTGTATGAGTATTTGCTGATCTATTCTGTATATATGTGGAATGATGATCACTCGTACTGGATTAGATTTTGGGCATGTGTTGGGTCTTGTGGTAAAGTAAGGCAAGATGGAAGATTAGTGAGCAGCACCTGTTCATATAATTATTCATGTCCCTCTCACCAGCACAAAAATCATAACAGTCGACATTGTTACAATCAGGTGAGGAAAGGTTAATTGGCATCCCTCTTTCCCAGCTCCTTTGTTGGAGTGCAAACAATTTTTTCAGAAGGGATATGCTTAGATGCTGTGACTGTAAGAGACACAACCACAAACAGGACAGGCACACACAGACGTACAGACATATACACAGACACATTAACAAAACCCAGAATGGGAGAATAGTTTAAGTGATACATTAAAATAAAAACATGAAGTGACAAGTTCTCATTTGTTGCTGACTTTGGTGGATCCAGGCTAGACTCAGCAGTCCTGCTGGTTTCTACATTGAGCTGGTTTAAAGATTAGGTGGACAACTTATTTGTTCCTCTGGAGACGGCTGCTTGTTGGAGTTCTTCTAAATTAAATCTCTGTCTGTGGCACATGGATAGCCAAACAGCAGAAGAGCAGAGATAGACAGAACAAGTCTGCTTCTGTCTCTGGTATGGAGAAAATGTTTCTTAAGCACAAAATTAGCTGGCTTGTCACACAATCTTCTTTCTCCAACTGGCCAGTGACCCACATATGGCCATGGCTGAAGTACTCCAGCTGGAGAGTTTTGACATGATCACAATTTGATTGGGATGCATTCCTTTCTCAGCCAGAGTTCTGAGGTAAGCATATCCTTTTTGAAAAAATTGTTTGCACTCCAACAAACGAGCTGGGAAAGAGGGGTGCCATTGAATCTTTTCTCATCTGATGGTAATAATGTTGACTATTATGTTCTTTGCGCTGGTGAGAGGGACATAAATAATTATATGAACAAGTGCTGCTGACTAATCTTCTATCTTCTGATTTTTGATTTATAATCACTGAGTTCATGATTTAGTTTTTACTGTTGTTTATGTTCAGTCTTCAAAGGCACCGCTTCAAGTGCATGAAAGTCCTAAACAAATTCACCCATTTTCTTACTCTTTTTTTTGAGTTGTCTGAGGTGATTGCATCTAATGCGCAGTCCCCATTCAGATGGTTGTTGGAACATTCTGTGATTCAGTTAGGAGATGATCCCATTCACATTCCTTCAATCGTCTTTGCTGAGGTTTTCTAGAAAGATTAGCTCCATTTAATGGCTTTGAAATTTATTAAATTTACAGCAATACAAATTTTCTGCCATCTTAGAAGCTGTGATTTCGTAAGAACATAAGAAATAGGAGCAGGAGTAGGCCATCTAGCCCTTCAAGCCTGCCTCGCCATTCAATAAGATCATGGCTGATCTGTCGTGGCTCAGTTCCACATTCCCGCCCTCTCCCCATAACCCTTAATCCCCTCGCTTGTCAAAAACCCATCAACCCGCGTCTTAAAAATATTTAGCGAGGCAGCCTCCACCACTTCAACGGGCAGAGAATTCCAGAGATTCACCACCCTTTGAGTGAAGAAGTTCCTCCTCAACTCCGTTCTAAACCGCGCCCCCTTTATCTTGAGGCTGTGCCCCCTAGTCTTACTGTCCTTTCTGAGCGGGAAGAGTCTCTCCACATCTATCCTATCCATCCCATTCATCATCTTATATGTCTCAATGAGATCTCCCCTCATTCTTTTAAACTCTAACGAGTACAAGCCTAGTTTATTCAGCCTCTCCTCACAGCTCAACCCCCTCAACTCCGGTATCAGCCTAGTAAACCTCCTCTGCACTGCCTCCAAGGCCAAAATATCCTTGCGTAAGTGCGGCGACCAAAACTGCACACAGTACTCCAGCTGCGGCCTCACCAATGCCCTATACAGCTGCAGCAAGACCTCCCTACTTTTATATTCAATCCCCCTCGCTACGAAGGCCAGCATCCCATTAGCCTTCCTGACCACCTGCTGCACCTGCAGGCTGGGTTTTTGCGACTCATGCACAAGGACCCCGAGGTCCCTCTGCACTGTCGCATGCTGCAGTTTTTCGCCACGCAAGTAATAGTCCTTCCTACCATTATTCCTACCAAAGTGGACCACCTCGCACTTGCCAACATTAAATTCCATTTGCCATTTCCTGGCCCATTCGCCCAGCCTATCTAGATCCTTCTGCAGACTCTCCACACCCTCCGCGCAATTTGCCGTTCCACCAATCTTGGTGTCATCACCAAATTTCGACACCATACACTCGGTTCCCTCCTCCAGATCATCTATATAAATGGTAAATGTGGCTTCAGTCTTTTCAAAATCCCGTCAATGGATTTCCAGCCAAAGCCATTTTTTATTAAGCATACTTTGCAACAACATGGAAGTTGTAACAATATATGACATTCAAAACATGTGCTTGAATCCTGACAAGTCATTAATTGGCTAAGAAAATAGTGTTTATAATTAGCTTGGGTTTTCTGAAGGCCTTTGATAAAGTTAAACAACATGAAAGCCTTGATGATTAATAATCATAGAATTCGTGCCAAATCAGGTGACATTATTGAAACCCAATTTGACAAATTATGTTTCATACACCAAAATCCACAACTGAAAGGAAGTCACAGGTGGAGTTCCACAATGTTATATTCTGGTTCTTGTTGTCTATTTTTAAACAAGTAGAAGGGTACTTACACAAATTGGCTGACAACATCAAGGACTATTCAGATGATCAATCCAAAAGAGAAGAACAGCATTCACAAAAATCTGAAACAATTAAACAGATTGTCTAAGAAGTAGTTGATGGACTTTAACATATACAGTACATAACCTCAAGTGAGAGAGAAGTTAAGCATGCCACAACAGGCAACATAAATTAGATTAACAAAATGTTCTTTAGCAAAAGTGGATTCAGAAAACAAACTTGAATCAAATTCTTGGTCTTTCATAAAGTGTCTGTTCAATGTGAAGTTGCTACTGAAACAAAGATCAATAGGATACATCTTAAAAATATAATTCTACTCACATCAACTTGTGAAATTGTGTAATTTATCAGTGTGGTGACATATATGAGAACAATGGTAGTGTATCAGACAAAGCTAAACAGAATGCTTCCCCGGTGAAAGGCTTTGAGAGTTTATGAAGAAAAGGTCACAGCAGAGTTTTCTTCTTGCTCTCAGAGAAGGCAAAGACTTGATGTGATCTGAAGTTAAAATTCAGTCTAGATAACAACTGGTTAGAAACATAGACTAAAGGTGCTGAATTATGGTCAAATGAAAATATATAATTAGCTTGGGTTTTCTGAAGGCTTTTGATAAAGTTAAACAACATGAAAGCCTTGATGATTAATAATCGTAGAATTCGTGCCAAATCAGGTGACATTATTGAAACCCAATTTGACAAATGATGTTTCATACACCAAAATCTTAAGCAAGCCAAGACAGAGAATTCCCACCCCCCGCCCCCTTCCCGTTAGAAGGAAAGAAACAAGTATTTGCATTTACAACTTGGATGTCTCTCAGAAACAAATATTTAAAGGCATTTCAGATACAATGCACTACTTTGAAACACATTATCCATTAGAAAACTTTATTGACTCCACTGTGGCTGGCCAGAATGGAGATGATTTGGGTAATTCTCCCATCAACCTGTACTTTGAAGGCCTGGGATTTCTTCCTGAATTTTGATAGAGAAGTTAAAGAAATTACTGTTATCTGGTCATACACGGATTCTGTTGTCATAGTTTATGGAGACCTTTTTTTAATGAAGATTCTGTGAACAAACTTTGTTTGCTGCAAATCTTGCTGTAAGAACACTAACTCCAATTCAATGGCATCAATTCACACTGCATTATTGGTATTAAAACACAATGGCCTTTGTTCAGAATTAGATCCCACATACAATGAGATGAATCATAGAATGATTACAACACAGGAGGAGGCCATTTGGCACATCATGTCATAGAATCAGAGAATCATAGAAACACTACTGTGCAGAAAGAGGCCATCTGGCCCATCGAGTCTGCACCGACCACAATCCTACCCAGGCCCTACCCCCATATCCCTACACATTTACCTGCTAATCCCGCTAACCTACACATCTCAGGACATTAAGGGGCAATTTTAGCATGGCCAATCAACCTAACCCGCACATCTTTGGACTGTGGGGGGAAACCAGAGCACCCCGAGGAAACATACGCAGACACGAGGAGAATGTGCAAACTCCACACAGACAGTGAACCAAGCCGGGAATCGAACCCAGGTCCCTGGAGCTATGAAGCAGCAGTGCTAACCACTGTGCTACCATGCCCCCGTCTGTGATGACCTTCTGTAAGAGCTATTAATATTTCTGACAAGGTAATGATCTCATTTCCTATTGAAAGCCATGACTGAATCTGTCTCCAACACATTATCAGAATATGCATTCCAGTCCTAATCACAGTCTGCATGAGAAAGGTTTTTCCTCATATTACTTCTGGTTCTTTTGCCAATTTTTTAAAGTTACTGTCCCCTAGTTGTCAACTTTTATGTCGATAGGAACATGTTCTCCTTATCTTCTCTGTCTAGACCCCATATGATTTTGAACACCTCTATCAAATCTCCTCTCACCCTCATGTTCTCTAAGGAGGAAGGTCCCAACGCATGAGTGGCTAAACATTTTTACATATATAGGTGTTGTTGCAGGGCAGAATATTAAGCAGGTTGTTAAGAAAATACATTTTCTGCTGTTCATTTAGTACCAGAGATCTTCAATAACTACCTGAACAACTGGAGCATGCAGATGCATTTCAGTTTAATGTGTCAACAAAAGACAAAATCTTTGTAAATGCAATACCCTCCCAGAATTGCACACAATTATCAGTCTACCTAGTGTATGGTATAAGTCTATAACTCTTTGACAAGGTTTCCAACTAACACAAATGTCATGAAGGTAACAAATCAAGGATAATTACTGAAGTTAGGGTTTAATATAAATATTTAATTTCATTACACAATTCTATAACGTTATCATTTTTAACCTCAAGGGTGTTGAGATAATCTAAGAGAATATTTCTTCAGGAAATCAAATGACTTAGGTTAGAAAGCAGTCAATTTTTACAGTGTCTGTGATAGGATTGACTTTGATGGCCCCAAAATGGCATTTTCTCAAATCCAAATAGACAAGGTTAGTGTACTAACTAATGTTTGGAGTTAAATTCAGATTCACTTCCTCCACAGATTGCCAGGGGCCGAAAGGAAGGATTTGAATTTGGTACCAGCCAAAAAAATACATATTATTTACAATGGAACTTTTCTTAAGAGACATGCTGCAATATCAACATAGCATCAAAAGAGTCCCAAAACGTGTTAATCCTATTGTCATGAAAGTATTCATTTGCATGTAGAGCCTGAATTAGTAATTCAACTTTTTTAGTGTCTTACACAATCCAATGCTTTAACTGTTTAAATTAGGCAAGTCAACTTCTGCTTCTACATCAAACAATTTTGATTTGAATACCACATCAGGCAAACATAAACCACTGTATTAATATTTATATTGCTTTTTGTATATTATCATATATTACCCAAGTTCTAAAGAAATTCACCTTTGTCTGAACTAAACGTTTAAACACCAATTTTGCAAATGTTAAAAATAGCAACTGCAGAACTTTGCAAATATTATTACCATGAAAGCATGTCTTCAGCTCTAGAACATGCATGTAAGTGTTCCAGACAGCACATCAGATCATTTTGGATAACTGATAAGTGAATTTCGAGCAATAAAGTTTTAAGAACTGACAGGGCATTGAAAATATACTTTTTTGATCCAGTGTTAAACTATTCAGGTATGGATCTATGGAATTACTGAATGATGCACACAATGTCTTGCTTGACTGTAATTCACATATTTTGAAACTCAAAAATTCTCTCTCCAAATTTCTAAGTATGATAAATTTTTACCCTTCTACTTGTAACACTCCTGTCTCCAATCATATATTGTGGGAAGCAAAGAAAATTACACTGCTTAGATGTTTACGCTTTTCAGTCAAACAACTCAAACTCATTTTTGAAAAGGTTAACCTTGTCAAT
Organism: Carcharhinus amblyrhynchos; assembly: GCF_965287045.1. NCBI lineage: Eukaryota > Metazoa > Chordata > Chondrichthyes > Carcharhiniformes > Carcharhinidae > Carcharhinus > Carcharhinus amblyrhynchos. The sequence goes on from NW_027650415.1 coordinate 47,023, forward strand.
TACGAGGAGAATAAGTGAGACAATATATATCATGAGTGCTATGATAAAGTGAAAAAGGTTATTGAAAATGGCAAAATAATCACACATGTCCAAGGGCTGAAAGAATAATGTATATTACGAAACACATGCATGTCGTAAAATGCAAGAAAGTTAACATATACAGAATTTAAAATTCAAAATAATTGGTCCTAATTTCTTCAAGACAATTCCAGTTGATTTATTTAATAAATGTAGGTATCTAACAATTAATGCTGAAGGTTATTTTAGATTTGAATTGATTTAAGAGAAGAAAAATTTCCTGCTGAGTGAAAGCTGAGGTCGGACTCGTTCAACATGATGGTGAAGGGGGATGAAATTTGACTAACCTGTAGTCAGCAGTTGAATTATTCCATGATACCAAATTTTGGCAGAAGAAATTGGTGGCGCTGTTGAAGAATAGCTCAAAGGCTGCATCTGGGAGTAGGCAATAAGCAAATAAATGGTTGCTGCCGCTGTTTCTGGTACTTCAAAGTAATTGAACGACCAGAATCAACCATACAGTACACAAAATCATCACTAACGATTCAGATAAAACTGATTCTGGTGGATCCATGAAATCAAGACCAACAGGAACAGAGCTGAGAAAGTTGTCAAGAAGTGCACCATTTTACTGAAAATTGAGCCCATGAAACCTGAGTTAAATGGGAGATCCTCTCTGATGAAAATTGGTGGCTAAATCCTTGAAGGAGAGGCAATAGATGAAAATCTTGGATGAGAATCTTGAAGAACTTAGTGCCTGAAATTTCTGTCAAAAATATTGTGCGGGTTGCCCGATGACTCAGAGATCAGCTTTGTCGTTTTTGCTTTTTAATGAGAAATTTGTAATTTATATTGACCATGATTTGCCTATTAATTCATGTTCAATTTATGTTGATTTTGGTTGTTAAAGTAAAAGCTTTAAAAGTAGGCCACTGGTTTTTCAATAGGTTGTTCAGTAAATTCTTTCTGTTTGTTGATCTTCATGGGATCATAACAAGTTCCCTACTTTATGAAGGACATTTTGTACATTGCTGAATAGTTAATTTAGCCCATTGTTAAAACAGTTCCTTTCATGTTATTTTAACCATCTTATTACCCTCCTGTTCTATAACTCTACTTATTCTCTGGCCATTTATGTCCCTTAATTTAGCCTGTATTATGCTCTCTCTCGTTTCCCATTTTGGTTATATTTACTGGAAATATTTACCTGATTTCTTGTAAAAAAACGTCACGGATTGATGTGAGTAATTCATTCTTCAACAATCATGCTTGGAATAGACTTCTGGATGAGGCACTATAGATAAGGATAGATGGACAAATGGTCTTTCACATCTCATGCAGGAATTGGCAAAGAAGTGATCTCCCATCCCCCACCCCGCCTAACAACGCAACAACACAGTTTGTAGGGTTTGTAGCAGCTGATGTAGGGCTCAAGAGAAAAGAACTCTATTGATGTAAAATTATCACAAGAACTTTTCATGCTGGTTTTTAGCCAATCATTTAGAAAGTATATTTGGGCACATCAAGAATTCAAAACATTAACACTGAGCCACAAGAGGCATAATAATTTTACAAGCATGCAAAATAGCAAAGTCACAAAGACTGGGCAAAGCATTGCTGCATCACTGTGCAACAGACCAATCAGTAACCTTGCCTGGTGCAATACTCCATTCTTGCTTCTGATTGAGTTCAAATTCCACAACTGCAGCATAATCTAAATGATACTTTAGTTCAGATTTAAATGCTGCATTGTCAGAAGTGGTATCCTTCAGTTGATACTGAAATACTTTGTTTTTAACAAAAGCTCCATACACTGATTAAGCTCTAAAAATTCCACTATCATGATGTATAGGACAGTGAGTTCTCTGCCTTGCTCAACATTCATGCCTCAACCAACATTAATAAAGTAGACAAACTGGTTACCTCATTGTTGTTTATGGGATTTGGCTGCCTTTGTCTAAACAACTGAAGTAATTGCAATTTAAATATGATTTGTGTGAAGCAACTTTAGACATTGCCCCAAAAAATATCAATGCACTATGTAAATTTAATCTTTATGACAACAGACATACAGGATGATTATGTGGAGAACAGGAAAGGCAGCAGGCTGAAGCAACCACACAATTCTTGACTCCATCTGCGAGTTACCATACACATTTTTGTTACTCTGAATTAAAATCAACATATTCAATTAATTCATGGCAAGCTATCAGGCACTGACAGGAACAGATCCAAACTAATATTTTGTTAAGAAATCACTTCAGGTGAGGAAACTAAATCACATAATTTGTTCGCCAGTTCATGTTGAGGGGAAAGTCAATGCAAGTAGGTTAGCAGTATCACACCTTTCCATATACCACCACCCCCCACCTCACTTCTTGTTTGTTAGTTTGAAATGTTATAAACAAACAAAAATTTCCTCGCATCTTCTGATTTGTAACCACGCTTATTAATGTCAGTGGCCTAGTTCATTATATTTATATCCAGCCCTAAACCAAATAGGCAGTCAAACAGGTGCAAGGGAAATTGCCAACAGGGAACATGGATTTAGTCTCTTCAATTCAATAACAAAGCCATTGTCCTAACACTATCAAAACTAACTTTTCAGTGATAAAATTGTTGCTTTACTTTCAAATAGGTAATTAATCAATTTGTGGATCCTGACGTCTTAGATGTGACAGAAAACTGTATTTTTCTCAAGGCGAGAACTTCACACAGAAGTATCTGAAGGTTACTGATAATTGAAACTACTGTGAATTTCAGTGCTATTTCCATAACAATTTGAAGACAGGGACAACTCTTGCAAATCTTGATTTCCAATTCCACCCCTTGACATTGCTGGGGAGCTGTGGAGCAATGCCTAGTTACATCATTTGTCAAAAGGCATAATAATAGCTTCAAGACAACTAAATTCAAACAACAGACAAGACAAGCAGCCACAAGAAGGGCACTGCCATCCACGAAACCAGAACTTGGTTCGCTTGTGTCAAAAGGCTGAATTTAAGAACATATTATATGGTCAATTATCATCTTGCCTCAACAGCTAAATTCATAAAACACCACACTACTAGGCTGAAACTCCTGTTGCAACCATCAAGTGCCATTAACAGAAGAGATCCCTTCAAATCCGAAACTCCTGTTGCAATCATCAAGTAAAAAGTCTGACAACACCAGGTTTTAGTCCAACCTATTTATTTGATAATATTCTCACTAGCTTTCGAGGGGACAGCCTCTTCGTCAGGTGAATGGAGAGTTCTGGCCTCAGACAGAGCATATAAAGCACAGACAGTTTAGAGATTACTGATTAAAATGCGAATCCTTACACCTAACCTGCTGTTCAAGACCTGAAGTGGCTGACAATGTGAGTGGTAGGAGCACTGATCACAGTTTAAAGAGATGTGTATTGTCTCCAGACAGTACAGTAAGTGAGGTTTTGCAAACCCAGGCAAGTCACGGGGGTTACAGATAGTGCGACATGAACCCAAGATCCCTGTTGAGACCGTCCTCATGTGTGCGGAACTTGGCTATCAGTCTCTGCTCAGCGACTCTGCGCTGTCGTGTGTCGTGAAGGCCGCCTTGGAGAATGCTTACCCGAAGGTCAGAGGCTGAATGCCCGTGACCACTGAAGTGTTCGCCAACAGGAAGGGAACAGTCTTGCCTGGTGACTGTCGAGCGATGTTCATTCATCCGTTGTCGTAGCGTCTGCATGGTCTCCCCAATGTACCATGCTTCGGGACATCCTTTCTTGCAACGTATCAGGTAGACAATGTTGGCCGAGTTGCAAGAGTATTTACCATGTACCTGGTGGATGGTATTCTCACGTGTGATGATGGTGTCCATGTCGATGATCCGGCATGTCTTGCAGAGGTTGCTGTGACAGGGTTGTGTGGTATTGTGGTCACTGTTCTCCTGAAGGCTGGGTAGTTTGCTGCGAACAATGGTCTGTTTGAGGTTGTGTGGTTGTCTGAAAGCAAGAAGTGGGGGTGTGGGGATGGCCCTGGCGAGATGTTCGTCTTCATCAATGATATGTTGAAGACTCCGGAGAAGATGTCGTAGCTTCTCCGCTCCGGGGAAGTACTGGACAACGAAGGGAACTCTGTCCACTGTGTCCCGTGTTTGTCTTCTGAGGAGATCGGTGCGGTTTTTCGCTGTGGCGCATCGAAACTGCCGATCTATGAGTCGAGCACCATATCCTGTTCTTACGAGGGCATCTTTCAGGGTCTGGAGGTGTCTGTCACGATCCTCCTCATCTGAGCAAATCCTGTGTATACGGAGGGCTTGTCCATAGGGAATGGCTTCTTTAACATGTTTAGGGTGGAAACTGGAGAAATGGAGCATTGTGAGATTGTCTGTGGGCTTGCGGTACAGTGACGTGCTGAGGTGACCGTCCTTAATGGAGATGCGTGTGTCCAAGAATGCAACTGATTCTGGGGAATAGTCCATGGTGAGTCTGATGGTGGGGTGGAATTTGTTGATATCATCATATAGTTGTTTCAGTGATTGTTCACCATGAGGCCAGAGGAAGAAAATGTCATCGATGTATCTAGTGTACAGCATCGGTTGAAGATTCTGTGCAGTGAAGAAGTCTTGTTCGAACCTGTGCATGAAGATGTTGGCATATTGAGGCGCAAATTTGGTCCCCATGGCTGTTCCATGTGTCTGGATGAAAAACTGGTTGTTGAAGGTGAAGACATTGTGGTCCAGGATAAAGCGGATGAGTTGTAAAATTGCATCTGGAAACTGGCAGTTGTCAGCATTGAGTACTGATGCAGTCGCAGCAATGCCATCGTCGTGGGGGATGTTGGTGTAGAGCGCTGAGACATCCATTGTGACGAGGAGTGTCCCTGGTTCAACTGCTCCATGTGTGCTGAGTTTCAATAGGAAGTCCGTAGTGTCGCGACAAAAGCTGGGGGTTCTTCGTACAATGGGTTTCAGGATGCCCTCGACGTAGCCGGAGAGGTTCTCACACAGAGTTCCATTGCCCGATACGATGGGACGGCCAGGTGTGTTTGCCTTGTGTATCTTTGGGAGGCAGTAGAGATCTCCAATGCGGGGAGTACGTGGAATGAGAGCACGGAGGGTGCTCTGAAGGTCCGGATCAAAGGTCTTGATCAGATTGTTGAGTTGACGAGTGTGTTCTTTGGTCGGATCTGTGGGTAATTGTCTGTAGTGTTCCTCATTGTTTAGTTGTCGGTACACTTCTTTACAGTAATCCGTTCTGTTCAGTATGACGATGGCCCCTCCTTTGTCTGCTGGTTTAATGACAATGTTGCGGTTTGTCTTGAGAGCGTGGATGGCGTTGCGTTGTGCTTGGGTGATGTTTGGGGCTGTCTTGTGAGTGCGGCTGATGAATCTGGTGTTAACGCACCTCCTGATGGTTTGGGCATACAAGTCCAGTCGAGGGCAGCGGCCTTCCGGAGGAGTCCAATTGGATTCCTTCCTCTTAGGCTGTTGCACTGCGGATCTCTCTGTCGGTTGTTCTGGTTCATCGACTGTCTCATTGTGTTCGTTGCTGGCCTCTTGGGGTTTGTGGAAAAACTCCCGCAGCCTCATTCGCCTGATGAATTCCTCTGTGTCCGCTGCGAGACTGATGGGGTCCATTTTGGTGGTGGGGCAGAAATTGAGCCCTCGACTGAGAACTTCGATTTCATCTGGTTGAAGTGTGTAGTCCGACAAGTTGACAATAGACCTCCCTGCGGTAGTGCTGTTTTCTACTGTGGTGCCGGGGGAGGCTTGGTTGTTGCTGGTGGCGATGCCGATTCATCAGATTCATCAGCCGCACTCACAAGACAGCCCCAAACATCACCCAAGCACAACGCAACGCCATCCACGCTCTCAAGACAAACCGCAACATTGTCATTAAACCAGCAGACAAAGGAGGGGCCATCGTCATACTGAACAGAACGGATTACTGTAAAGAAGTGTACCGACAACTAAACAATGAGGAACACTACAGACAATTACCCACAGATCCGACCAAAGAACACACTCGTCAACTCAACAATCTGATCAAGACCTTTGATCCGGACCTTCAGAGCACCCTCCGTGCTCTCATTCCACGTACTCCCCGCATTGGAGATCTCTACTGCCTCCCAAAGATACACAAGGCAAACACACCTGGCCGTCCCATCGTATCGGGCAATGGAACTCTGTGTGAGAACCTCTCCGGCTACGTCGAGGGCATCCTGAAACCCATTGTACGAAGAACCCCCAGCTTTTGTCGCGACACTACGGACTTCCTATTGAAACTCAGCACACATGGAGCAGTTGAACCAGGGACACTCCTCGTCACAATGGATGTCTCAGCGCTCTACACCAACATCCCCCACGACGATGGCATTGCTGCGACTGCATCAGTACTCAATGCTGACAACTGCCAGTTTCCAGATGCAATTTTACAACTCATCCGCTTTATCCTGGACCACAATGTCTTCACCTTCAACAACCAGTTTTTCATCCAGACACATGGAACAGCCATGGGGACCAAATTTGCGCCTCAATATGCCAACATCTTCATGCACAGGTTCGAACAAGACTTCTTCACTGCACAGAATCTTCAACCGATGCTGTACACTAGATACATCGATGACATTTTCTTCCTCTGGCCTCATGGTGAACAATCACTGAAACAACTATATGATGATATCAACAAATTCCACCCCACCATCAGACTCACCATGGACTATTCCCCAGAATCAGTTGCATTCTTGGACACACGCATCTCCATTAAGGACGGTCACCTCAGCACGTCACTGTACCGCAAGCCCACAGACAATCTCACAATGCTCCATTTCTCCAGTTTCCACCCTAAACATGTTAAAGAAGCCATTCCCTATGGACAAGCCCTCCGTATACACAGGATTTGCTCAGATGAGGAGGATCGTGACAGACACCTCCAGACCCTGAAAGATGCCCTCGTAAGAACAGGATATGGTGCTCGACTCATAGATCGGCAGTTTCGATGCGCCACAGCGAAAAACCGCACCGATCTCCTCAGAAGACAAACACGGGACACAGTGGACAGAGTTCCCTTCGTTGTCCAGTACTTCCCCGGAGCGGAGAAGCTACGACATCTTCTCCGGAGTCTTCAACATATCATTGATGAAGACGAACATCTCGCCAGGGCCATCCCCACACCCCCACTTCTTGCTTTCAGACAACCACACAACCTCAAACAGACCATTGTTCGCAGCAAACTACCCAGCCTTCAGGAGAACAGTGACCACAATACCACACAACCCTGTCACAGCAACCTCTGCAAGACATGCCGGATCATCGACATGGACACCATCATCACACGTGAGAATACCATCCACCAGGTACATGGTAAATACTCTTGCAACTCGGCCAACATTGTCTACCTGATACGTTGCAAGAAAGGATGTCCCGAAGCATGGTACATTGGGGAGACCATGCAGACGCTACGACAACGGATGAATGAACATCGCTCGACAGTCACCAGGCAAGACTGTTCCCTTCCTGTTGGCGAACACTTCAGTGGTCACGGGCATTCAGCCTCTGACCTTCGGGTAAGCATTCTCCAAGGCGGCCTTCACGACACACGACAGCGCAGAGTCGCTGAGCAGAGACTGATAGCCAAGTTCCGCACACATGAGGACGGTCTCAACAGGGATCTTGGGTTCATGTCGCACTATCTGTAACCCCCGTGACTTGCCTGGGTTTGCAAAACCTCACTTACTGTACTGTCTGGAGACAATACACATCTCTTTAAACTGTGATCAGTGCTCCTACCACTCACATTGTCAGCCACTTCAGGTCTTGAACAGCAGGTTAGGTGTAAGGATTCGCATTTTAATCAGTAATCTCTAAACTGTCTGTGCTTTATATGCTCTGTCTGAGGCCAGAACTCTCCATTCACCTGACGAAGAGGCTGTCCCCTCGAAAGCTAGTGAGAATATTATCAAATAAATAGGTTGGACTAAAACCTGGTGTTGTCAGACTTTTTACTGTGTTTACGCCAGTCCAACGCCGGCATACCCACATCATGGCAATCATCAAGTGCCATTAACAGAAGAGATCCCTTCAAATCTATTGCTTAAGTTTCCTTTGAGCCATTCTGTTTATCTTGGTTTCTGGTGCTTTGCAAACCAGCCACTTACACAAGACGAGGTAATTCCCGAGCTCCAATGGCAATACTTGTAGATTATCATTGAGCTTAATGATTGGGAAATGCAACTTTTATTCCTGGCTGGGGAATTTCTAAAATAAACCAGAGCACAAAATCAGAGCCAAAGCTTGATTTTCTACTTTACAGTTAACTTTCTTCAAGGTTCATGGTACAATTTGTTTTTCATTTCCGATTATTCATGTACAAGATATTTTTGATGGACAAGCAATGTACTGGTGATAAATTGCCAAATGGATAATAAAATTTGAAACCCTTACATTTGATTTTGGCATTGGGGGAGGATAAGGTGTTTCACTCCAGGTACAATTCAAGTGACCCACTATGAAGTTTTTTAATCAAAAAATATTTAACAACACAGATTATAACAAAAACAATTAGCATAACTTTTACCAATTAAAATACTTCAATATGACAAAGTATAATTCTTAACAGCTAGCAATCTCGATTTTTCCAATTCAGCAGTATCCCCCATAGATATAAGTCCCTTCTGGAGAACAAGTTAACACAGAAACCAAAGATGCTTATGCGATGCTGAATTTCCAGCTTTTTAACAATTCTGGACAGAGATCCAAACAGCAGTTTCCAAAGAAGGATATATCCTCAAACCAGCAAAACTTCTGAGGAGTGAACATAGTCTCTGGTAGCTCCCGGTCATCAGACTTCAGAGACAGAAAGGAATACCTTTCTCCGTACAGCTTCCAAAACAGCAACTCTCAGAGAAGAATTTACTCCAAGAGAGGCACATTCCTCTCTCTCAACTCAAAAGCAGTTGGATATTCTGTATAATCCTAGCTTCACCCTGTCACATGATAAGACCTGTGAGTCATTCAAATCAAGCCCAACTTTGCAGGATCCCAGGGGAAAACACTCAAAACAGCATGAGTTTACATTAATACAAACATTCTACCAATTAGATCAATTTGCTGCTGCAGTAACGATACATACTGCCGGTTGGAGTTTTCGACCTGGATTACAACAAAGTATTTTATGAAGACAACCTAGATCATTGTTTTGCACTTTGAATTTTGGCACAGGCAAGAATGTGATGTTTCACTCCAGGTACGATTCAAAAGACCCACCAGGGAGCTTTTATCAAAAAGTTTATTTGAGAATACAGTTAACACATAGAGAGAAAATAAGCAATAACTTTAACCAATTACAAACAAGGAAAAAAACGGTAATATATAAACCTTAACAGCTTAATGTAATGTTTCAACACAACATTATTACCAATGTACACCCCTGATTTCAGTTTAGCACAGAAAATACGTATGCTCATGTGCTTTTTCAGTGCTGCAGCACCTGCTATGAATTAGTCCTTTGCGTATGGAATTGAAACTCTGACTTCCCAGCCCTGGAGCTTCCAGCACACTTGAGGTAGAGATTTAGCCATTGCTTGCCTCTAGCTAACAAATCACCAACAGCAAAGTTTTCACTCCAGAAAGGCAAGAAAGACTGCTTCCAACTAGCCAACAGAATCTCTAATACCAGGGAGAGAGACAAACACACTGCATCCAGCCTGGAGTCCAAACTCCTTGCAACTAGCCAGCAGCCAAAACTGAAAATTAGAACTGTTTTGAAAAAAACCAGTCCTACCTGACCTGTCAATCGTTCTTCTTCCCAACAATTCAAAACTATCATAAAATACAAGAGATTTTGAAAAATACAATACAAAGTCAAAGCTTGCCTGCTTTATTTTATATCTTCAAGCATTGTAGATTGCTGTGTAAATCTCACCAAAAGAGATTAAACTGTTCACTACCTTTCATACTCATGCTTTGTGGTCACAGACATTATAACCAGTAGTCACAAAGTGAATGCTATGATTTTGAAATGCAAAGTGTTACCCAGAATTAAACTGCAAGCAAATGAATAGGTTATTCCAAATGTTTTCTTCAGGCAATATTGAATCATATGCTCCTAATTTTTTTGTTTCTATTTTTTCATGTTCCTAGTCCAGATATCTTGAGAAAACATCACCATAATTTCAACAAAACAGTGAAGAAATTCAGCTAAAATGTAGCATCTGCAAGCAAAAATGACTAAATCATTAGATGCAACTTTGTATTAAAATACAACACTATTTAAGAACGAGTTAGTGAAGGACATTAGGTTTTATCTTGAATGAATTTCAGAACCAAACAAAAAAGCTAAAAAGTGTAATATTTCCTTCAAAGAAAACTTCAAAAGTGTTGTTATTAATTCACAACTTTCAAAATCTTACAATAAGGTAATGGCTTCATACTGAAAGTTTGAAATTAGCTTATACAAGGGACAAAAAGCTGCACTTGGTTCCATGCCCATTCTTTCCTTTAAGTTACAGGCTAAGACCCTTTCTCACATTCTATTCTCATGAATCATCTCACTGTGCCTTCAGTGTCCTCCCACCCCATCCCTCCCGCTATGCTAAAATCAGTCATGAATGCAGCAACTCTCTTAACACTTACAAAAAGGAAAGCAATTTAATCATTTTCATTGCATTTATTTATCTTGAGCATCCCGCTTCATCTTTTCCTGTACTAGGAATTTTTCTTCCAATGCATGAGATTGATACTGAGCCAGGCAGTCAGCAGCACTGAGAAAAGAATGCAAGAGGACAACCATGGGACAAGCATCAAAAGTGTCAAGAACAGACACTGGGGAGGACCCTGGACAGGCTGTCAGCAGCACTGGGGGTGAGGGAGGAGGAACGTTGTCTCCCTGGTCCCAGAATTAAGCAGGATGAAAAGCTGCAGAATATTCTGAAGAGAGAGTGAACAGCCAGAGGTTGTGGTCTATGTCAGTACCAATAATGTCGGTAAAGAAGAAAGGGACAAAAATAAATTCACTTCATAAAAACATGGGCCAGAATTTTACACAATCCCCCAGTGGGTTCTGAGGCAGGGCATGTAAAATGGCATGAAAGGATTCCCTCCAGGATCCCATCTGCCCAGACCAAAGCATGATTTTAAGGTGGGCCAGGCAGGCCCTCAGATGAGAAGTCCACTCACAGGGAACCTGGTCCTTGAGTGACCTCCTAAAGGTCTTTTCCCACCTAGTCTCAGTTTTTAGGCTGGCAGGCACCTGATGACTGAAGGTGGGAAAATGTTCAAGCATTTACCCCTGATGTCAGGCACAAAGTAAAGGGGTGCCTCAATCAGAATGGCACCCTCCCATCAGAGGCCTGGGACTTAGGTTCAGACATAATGCTGAAGTCCCTCTGCAATCTGATTGGCCAACAGCTCTCCAAGACAGGATTTTCATCCAAGCTCAGATAGTCCCACCTGCTGCCAATCAGTGCTCAATTGAGTGTAAAATGGCAGCAGGCCTGTTTGAGTTAGCAGGAAGCGTTTCTCACCAACTCTTAGAACGATGGGCACCGAAAGCTCGCCATTCTAAAAATTCAGATCATGATACAACATTTGATTCCTAAATTGCTCACTTCTAGAAATGTTCACATTCCTTTAATCAAAACGATATGACTAAGATCTTTGATAAATGTATAATACAATTAATGACCAGTGCTAATAAAACTATCAAGACTAAATAATGGCAAAATGCAACTGCCGAGAGTTCCTGAAGATCACTTTCAGTGCATTTGTTCTGAGATAACTGAGAAATGTAAAACATCAGTCTTAGAATCAACTAGTCTGCTGACGTCCTTTGACAAGGCAGTGATGATGTAAACAAAATTACTGAGAAGAAAAGAAGTGCCTAGGAATACAGAATTAATTATATATATCATTCACATACAATTAGTAAGCACAGGTCATAATGTTCTGCTTGCTGCGTCTTTTGCAGATCAAACTCACAGAACGAAGAACAAATGTACTTGACCCTGAATTGTCAAAAATGTTGGGTGGGATTCTCCCAGAAAAATTCTATGTGCCAAATTCAAAATGAACCTCCCACACTCTGGTGCACAGAATGCCCTAGCATGAATCACATAAAGTTAGTGGGCAACTCACGCTTGAGAGAGCGGCAGCATAGCACTGAGCAGACCACTATGCATGCACCAATCTGTCAGTGCTGAGATTGGTGCATGCGCAGTAGCCGCACACTGCTAGCCTCCCAATCGCTAGCCAGCCTCATGAACCCCACCCCCACCACCACCCAATTGCTGGCCTCCTGGGCCAGCCCCAACCTCCCTCCCTGTGTCACTGATCCCAGCGCAGAGTGACAGTGGGGATCCCCCCCCCACTCTACCCACCAATCTCCCTCCCCCAGAGGCCCCACTGCCTGGTGGGCAGTGCCAAGGGGCCCCTGGCATTGCCTTGGGCAGTGCCAGGGAGCCTTTCTGGCATTGCCAAGCTGGCAATGGGCAGGGGACAACCACCCCCTCCCCCTTAGCCCTGACCTCCAGGGGGGGCCTCCATGGCCCCCCCCCCCTCCCTTCACTGTAGTGCGGTGTACAATAGCTCCCCACCTGGCGGGAGGAGGGGGACAGCCTACCAGGCCCAAAGACTTCAGTCCCCGACCCGCTAATGAGTTTTAAATTGCTTAACATAATTTATTCGGCTTAGCGCCAATTTTTAGCGTGGAGCTGACAAGGCCAGAAATCCAGCAGGCACAGATACTTGATGGCTGCGTCATCCAGCAAGGAGCTCACTACGTGACCTCTGCTTAGGTCTCCCAGCCTGCTACGCCACTCCAGCAGTTCAGCAAGCTGGGAGAATCGTCTGCATTACCTTTAGAATCAGGCACCAGATCAATTAGGTGGGACTGGGTAGGATGCCCTTTTGGAGAGTGGATGCAGATTTGATCAGCCGAAAGGCCTCCTTCCACGCTAAGGGATTCTATGTAAGTCTCTAAATGCAAGACATTAGTTTTCTTAAATTGTGAAATTCATATGAAGGCAAAAGTAAACATACTTTTGGCCAACAGAATACCTGATGGGAGTAATACATCCAAGAAAACAAACATCTGTTTAACCTGTCAATTCTAATACTTGGTGTTTAGTACTATTCTAATACTTAATCAATTTTAACGTTCCTTACTGGTTGTGCTTACGACTGTATTTATTTTTCAAAATAGTTATTTTCTACCTTCACATCATTTTTCTTATTGATCTGCTTTTTTTTGTTTATATCCAATTCAATCCAATCAAAGTCCAATTCAAAGTCTCAACAAGTGAGACATTCCAGATCCAAGCTGACAAGACAAGCTGGTCACTTCCTGTCTTGGGCTTTATCTACATGATGCAAGCTGACTGGAGCAGGCATTGCACTTCCTCCAAGGCTTGATCGCGTTTGCACCTTAGCCAAAAGGCCTAGACGCCGCTTTAAAAAACTGCTTCAAATGAAGCCTCAATGTAACCTCATGACTTCAACCAAATGCAGGATGCTAATACTACACTTGATCTTAGCCAAAGGGCCTCTTATTTACCAGTATTACTGTGAAAAGCTCTTCTTTCAAAGAGTTGTCTTCTGTCAGCAATACACTGCAACTTCAAGTGATATTACCACACGTTCCTACAATAAGAATCAAACCTACAATCTTCTGACCCAGAAATGTTGCCAAAGCAGTGAAGCTAACACCCAGAAATGGCAGAAATATACAAGCACAATAAGAGATCTTTCTCTACACCCTAGCTATGACTGCAACACTTGCTTCTCTATGAATGGTATGCTTTGTCTGTATAGCATGAAATAAATAATACTTTTCACTATATACTAATGCATGTGACATAATAAATCAAACCAAATAATGAATCAAATCAGAAATTAATAAGAAGGCAGAGACAATTGTTTCAAAATCTGACAATCTCTGAAACAGACAGAAGATATAAAACAAACTTATCCAGTTTGTGATCACTGGCATAATTCACCAAACATCTGGTGATACGCAAACCTTCTGTCAGGTTTGCCTTATTTATAAGCCATACAATAGGTGGTATCCTCCACATCATGAATGGACACAAAAGACTGATTCCATGCAACGATTTCCTGAATAGTTCAATCAGCATTAAACAGGACAGACTGAGTACCCAAATTCGACAGTAAATCTTACATGTAAAGCCTAAAACTATAGCAGCGAAGCATAAACGGCAAAGTTATATTTGCACAACAAATATTACAATGAAAAAATTCAGAATATGTAATAATTTTTCAAATAAAGTAGAGCAAGAGGTCAGTCAGCACACAACTAATACAACGAGCCTAGCCAATCAGCAGCAGCTTTATTTATTAGTATCACAAGTAGGTTTACTTTAAGATTGCAATGAAGTTACTGTGAAAATCACCTAATTGTCACACTCCAGTGCCTGTTCAATTACACTGAGGGAGGAGAATTTAACATGACCAGTGCACCTAATCAGTATGTCTTTTAGACTGTGACAGGAAACTGAAGCACCCGGAGGAAACCAACGTAGACATGGGGAGAACGAGCAGACTCTGCACAGACAGTGAACTAAGGCAGGAATTGAACCCAGGTTCCTGGCACTGAGGCAAAATTACTAACCACTGTGCTACCCTATACAACACATATCCTCCAATTCAAAGTCATTATAAACACTGTAACTTCCATTAGCAAAAAAAAACTGTGCTGCCAAGCACTAAAAATCAAGTTGCTTTAATAAACAAAATCAAAATGCTTCATCTTAATCTAGCTTATTTCGATAAAATTTCATTAATTAGGATAGGTTGACGACACACATTTAACAGTTTTTTTTGCAAATTAATTTATTTCAACATTTTAATGTAGAATATTTCCTTTCAATTGTAAATTATGCTTCATGATGCACACCCATGGTGCAATCCCAACTGGTACAACCCTACAAAAATTACCTTCAATTATCAAGCTATTTAGAGCCCTTTATTTGTCTCACAGAAATCTGATTTGGCAGAATTGTTCTTTCACATCTGACTTTATATTTCTTTTTCTTCAAGCCATGAATGTGTCATCAACACCAGTTTCAAACTTTTCTAATATTGTGGAACATTAAAAAGACAAAAAACCCAAGACATGAAGTTACAAATCCAAAAACACACTATACACAAATTTGGTCCTTAAGGGTTTTGAATCCTAGCACTAATCAGCATGGCAAATCCCCCGCACAGGACCTTATCAATTTTCCACACCTGTCTGCCTCTCCCTGCATTTCTAGTCAGTAAACCACAACTGGTAACACTAATGGGAAAAAAACAAAACTTTGGACAAAAAATTCATGGAATGCACATGAATAAATGATTTTACGAAAGATTAAAAGAAAACCAACATTGACAGGCTGGTCACCTAATCATTAGTTACAAAATTATCTTTTTAAAGAGCCCCGCAAACTATATGAATGCACCACTAAATGTGATCCATGCCTCCACAGCGATATTAATATGGAAGTCAATAGTTGCCAAAACCATGTCAGGGCATGGTTCCTGAAACGAGAGAGAAAGTGGGAGAGAGAAACTTTGTGTTGGACAAAATATTGCCCTCCCTGGCATATTAATAATCATTTTGCAAATGTTGAACTGATGTGTGAGTTACATAATAAACCTGAAGTGGAATGAAAACAATGTACCATTTAGGTGAAAACAATAAAGGTTAAGTATTATGTTATGTTTGATTCATTTTCCACATATCAATTCTTCTATGGTCAGTTTCAATGAATCAATCTAGATGATGCTGAAAATCTTGCATGGAAAATTGGGCTGTGAACAATGCAACAGAAAACTTGGAGATGCAGCCAAACATCCACTGACTTGGACAGAAAATCCTGATTTCATTTCCTGCTAAAAGTCATGGCAAAAATCTTGTTTTTGAATAATGATTTGAGGATTTCAACTTCACTAGAGAGATCTGAGCACAATACCTAGGCTGATACTTTAGTGCAATACTGAGGTAGTTCTGCACCATCTGAGATGCTGTCTTTTGAACAAGATGTTAAACAGAGCTCTATTCGCCCTCTCCTTTAGGCAGAACAATGGCAACATTTGAAGCAGAGTACAGTTCTCCCTGGTGTCCTGGACAACATTTTTCCAATAACCAAGACCACTGAAAAGCTGTCTGAGCATTTATCTTATTGCTGTTTGCGGGACTTTGCTCTGTGAGGAAATGTGTGAGGATTTACTGAGACAAGGAGAAATTACTTCACTCAAAAGGTTGGAATTCTCCATCACTTCACTGAACCAATCATTTCAGACTGTGATACAGATTTTGGTGTCTAAGAGAACTAAGGGATTTGGGGAGTGGGCTGGAAAATGGAGTTGAACCTAAGATCGGCAATGATCAAAATAAATGGCAGAGCAGATTCAATGGGCCATATAACCTATGCCTGTTCATACTTGTTGATGTCTCGTGTGCAATCAGGCTACGATATTTTCTACATTAAAATAAGAACATAAGAACATAAGAAATAGGAGCAGGAGTAGGCCATCTGGCCCTTCAAGCCTGCCCCGCCATTCAATAAGATCATGGCTGATCTGTCATGGCTCAGTTCCACTTTCCGGCCCTCTCCCCATAACCCTTAATCCCCTCTCTTATCAAAAACCCATCAACCCGCGTCTTAAAAATATTTAGCGAGGCAGCCTCCACCACTTCAACGGGCAGAGAATTCCAGAGATTCACCACCCTTTGAGTGAAGAAGTTCCTCCTCAACTCTGTTCTAAAACGCCCCCCCTTTATCTTGAGGCTGTGCCCCCTAGTCCTACTGTCTTTTTTGAGCGGGAAGAGTCTCTCCACCTCTATCCTATCCATCCCATTCATCATCTTATACGTCTCAATGAGATCTCCCCTCATTCTTCTAAACTCCGAGTACAAGCCTAGTTTATTCAGCCTCTCCTCATAGCTCAACCCCCTCAACTCCGGTATCAGCCTAGTAAACCTCCTCTGCACTCCCTCCAAGGCCAAAATATCTTTGCGCAGGTGCGGCACCCAAAACTGCACACAGTACTCCAGCTGCGGCCTCACCAATGCCCTATACAGCTGCAGCAAGACCTCCCCACTTTTATATTCAATCCCCTTCGCTATGAAGGCCAGCATCCCATTTGCCTTCCTGACCACCTGCTGCACCTGCAAGCTGGGTTTTTGCCACTCATGCACAAGGACCCCGAGGTCCCTCTGCACCGTCGCCAGCTGCAGTTTTTCGCCCCGTAAGTAATAGTCCTTCCTACCATTCTTCCTACCAAAGTGGACCACCTCACACTTGCCAACATTAAATTCCATTTGCCATTTCCTGGCCCATTCGCCCAGCCTATCTAGATCCTTCTGCAGACTCTCCACACCCTCCACACAATTTGCCGTTCCCCCAATCTTGGTGTCATCTGCAAATTTCGGCACCCTACCCTCGGTTCCCTCCTCCAGATCATAATCACACAAAATAATCACACAAGTTCGATAAGTGCTTCATTTGCTGGAAAACATGTTAGGATGCATAGAGATCATGAAAGGAGTTATATAAACACAAGTATTTCATTTTCCTGATGTTGCAATTGATTTTTTTTCCTTCTTCATTGCTGTATCAACACTTTTCATTCAGCTCTGCTATTTAATATCAAATGCAATTTCATTCTCTCACAAAAAATAGCAGAATAGGATCTGTTCTTAGTTCCATAATCTGTACTCATCACTGATTTGAATACTTGAGCTGCAGCCATGCTGGAATTTTAATGCTAATCATGAAAATTTTGCTGTACTTCTGCTGTTCAGCCTCAAGCCACTGACTGAACAAAAAGAAAAACTCATTCCAAATTTACACACTCTCAGATCTGAGTGTAGTCTCCAGCTTGCTCCTTCCTGTCACTTGTTAGATATGGCTCTTTGTTGATACCTATTTTCAGATTCAATTAAACAACTTCTAAAAAAAATCCTTCAGCTTCAAACCAAACTATCCTATTCAGAATCATTTAATTCTGTGTTCCATCCTTCTCTTCTCCTGCGCCAGACTGACTGTGTGCTGGAATCCAAGCACTATGGCCAAATGCTTGAAGTGTTGTAAAGCTGCAAACTCTCTCAATTCAGACTTGGGCAGTTGGGGGAGGGACCCACTTGCACAGGTACAATGGCTCAATGTGGGTAGATTGCAATCTGGATCGCGTCAACCCACTCAGCAAGAATTTCAACATTTTTTCCACCAAGAACAATACTTATGTAACGATTTTAACAAGGTCCACAAAATATATTCCATTTAAAATATGAGCTTCCTCATTGAGACACTTAATGCTGTCCAAATTGGAGCCCTGCAGAGGTATATAATGTGGAGTGTCCAGATTACCTGCACTTAGAGTGGATACCGTGTACTAGGAAGCATCTGTCTGATTATTATGGACTTGACTACACATTGACTATGCCAGTCTGTTCATGGGCACAATGTTCCTTGTAATGGTAGATGCCCACTCAAAATGGATGGAAGTACATGGGATGAATCTGTCAAACACAAGAACGTCAGTGGAGAAACTTTGTGCCTCTTTCACAACACACGGGATCATGGAAGTGCTGGTTTCCAACAATGGATTGTCCTTTACCAGCCAGGAATTCACTTATATTGTGAATTCAAAATATTAGGATGACACCAAATCACCACTCATCTAACAGCCAGGTGGAAAGAGCAGTCCAAATGTTAAAAGTAGGTTTAAAGATGCACTCCGCAGTTGCCTTGAACACCAGGCTGTCTTTGACTGCAGGATAACTCCCCACGCAACTACCAGAAAAACCCCAGCCAAGTTGCACCTGGGCCTATGACTCCACACCAGGTTCAGCCTGATCTTCGTGAACCTGGCCCGGGGTGAGTGGGGGTCTTGTACTGACAATTTCTAAGCGCTCGGCGCTCTGCGTTCGGCTTTGTTTGATAATAATCAAGTCAACTCCGGATGGAAGATTTATACCTTTATTCTTCTACGACGTCGGAGCTAGTTTTCCTTAGGGTGGTCAGGCATCAATGGTCCCGCACACCCAGGCAAAACTAACTTCTTTGTTCTACTTTTTCCAAACACTTATCCCAGTCTGTAGGCGGGCTCCCAGAGCATTAGCCTATTACAACTTGTCCCCGACTCTTTTACACCAATAGAGCAGTAGTATAGCTGCATGCACGGTTCATGATGTTCTGAAAACCAATCAACTCTGTACACACTCTCATTGCAATAAATCCTTACACGACAGTTAAAACACTTGGTACTAGGTACAGCTAGACTACAGAATGTGATTAATGGCACTTCTGCATACGTGCAGGACAGCATGTTCACAGCATGAGATTACAAACTATACAAAAACCTTATGGCTTTTATATTCTCAGTACCTTCCAAAGCAGGAGGCCAAGTATACTGACAAATGCAGCAAATCAAGCCTTGGTGGGGTACAGATCACAGGAAGTGCAACAAAACAAATAGAAGTAGCATCCAAATAGCAAGTCCTAAGGTTGAACAAGTGTGGTAGATTACAAGTAAAACAGAAACATTCATTTAATTTTACAAAGTGCAGAGATAATTCTTCACTTGCTGACCTACGTTGGTTCCATTGGTTCAGCAATGGCTCAAATTTTACATTTTCGTGCTTGGGTTAAATCCCTCCATGTGAATTTTAGCCCCATGTCTATAATCTTCTCCAATCCTATAATACTTCAAGAATTCTTTAAGTTTTAATGTTTATTTGTCAGAAATAGGCTTACATTAACACTGCAATGAAGTTATTGTGAAAATCCCCTAGTCCTCGGTTAAAAAAGAGGGAAATATGTCACACAGAACTCAAATAACAATGTATTGAGCCATTATTTTCACAGAAAAAATGATGTGCATACTCGTGACTGTCCACTACCCCACCTTGTTTGCCTTTGTGTACAAGATATTTTCCGACTCTACTTTTTGTTAATGGTGGATGACGTAAGCTTCATAGCTTCTGGCTCCAAACCCCTGCTGCCCTCCCCCTCTCCCATCTGCATGCTCTGACTACCCCACCCCACTCTCTCCAGTTCTAACATACCCCACCTGCCTCTTTTTCTGGCTCCAAACCCCCTTCCCTCCAGCTCTAAGCAAAATGTTCAAATGACCTCCCTTCCAGCTCTGGTTCAACTCAAACCTCACCCCCACTCCCAGCCATAAAACTGATGCTGCTGGAGGCACATTCCCAGCCTGAGTGTGGCAGGCTGGGCAAAGAGCTGGTAATTACAGTGAAGCCAAGAGTAGTAATCCGACGAAGATTGCCACTTTGTGCAAATTATTGGATGGAATATTAGTCCTAAATTCTAACAGTCAGATGTTGTTTTTCTTTTTATTTAATACTGAATTTTGTAGTGAGTGACCATGAAAACAAATTATCTATTAACTATCAAATTCTGAACGTCCAAATCTAGATTTTCAGACCAATCAACTTATTTTTCAGCCTGATGGTGTAAGTTCCACACTAAGATTTTTGAGATGTTTAAATGAAGCGATAACAACATGGTAATGTATGTATGTCTTATTTTCTCTCACACAACCTCATGTACACACTACCCTAATATAATGGGTGTCCAAGTATCATTAAGACAATACAGAAAAACTAAAGTGGATTTAAGCAACTCAGTAGATGTCGTACAACAAGTTACATTAAAAAAATGCTGAGAAGTAGACTTTATCTTATATTGTTGATCAACAAGGGCTCCAAACGTAAAATAATATTAATACTAGAAATCACTCAGCAAATGCCAAGAAGACAACAGATCCTCACCCAAGGTATTGACTTATCTGTTCTCGGCACAGCTGCTGCCTGATTTGGACCATTTCCAGCATGTTTAGTTTTTACTTTTAAAAAGAGTGTATTAGGTTCCCCATTGCATTTTCCATATTTCCTGACCTTTTGGGAAAAACTGCAGCAAAGACTGGTCAGGCACAGCATGAAGCATCCACCATACAATACACTCACACCAGAGTGTGCACTGCAAGATGCTCCAGTTATTAACCATGCTTGTGAATTCTGCCCTTCATAAACAAACCTATCAAGTACTTAAGATGTACATTTCAACTTAATCTACACCCACTACCAACACGGATCCCAGTGACTGTCGAAGGTGACAACCCATCCTCCCCTCACCCCCTTCCTACCTAATATTTATAAAACAAAACAATTCCAGGCTGCTATGGGAAACATGAGGAACATTAACCAAACAGTGGTGTATGAATACATAAATCTAGTCAATTAAAGGCAGGCTAAAATCACTTGGCCAGTAATCCAGAGGCCCAGGCTAATGCCCTGGGGATATGGGTTCAAATCCTTTCATGGCAGCTGGGTGAATTTAAATTCAATTAATAAGTCTGGAATATAAAGCTAGTCTCAGTAATGGTATCTGTGAAGTTACCATCAATTGTTGCAAAAACCCACCTGGCGTCCTTCAGGAAAGGAAATCTGCCAATTTTACCTGATCAGACATACATGTGACTCCAGACCCACAGCAACAATGCTGACTCCTAATTACAAAAGAACAAAGAACAGCACAGCACAGGAAACAGGCCCTTCAGCCCTACAAGCCCGCACTGCCCATTTTAACACTCAGTGAGTGCCTTATTCAAGTCTTTCTTCTATCGTCAACGTTTTTGTCTACCTCTAGTGGACTCCACAATAAAGGGAGTGCAAATTTAGGGAACTATATGTGCGCCAGATTAAGGGAGATCCAATTCAGGGACAATTTATTGACACCAATCAGCCTAAAAAGCACGTTTTTGGGATGTGGGAGGAAACCGGAGCACCCGGAGAAAACCCACGCAAGCACGGGGAGAATGTGCAAACTCCCATAGACATTGATCCAAGCCGGAGATCCGACCCGGGTCCCTGTAACTGCACAGCAGACAGTGATAGTCACTGAGCTGTTGTGTTGCCCGTCAACTGGTCCAGATTAAGCGTACACTAACGGACATGAAGCACTAGGCAACTCTCAAAGCAACATCCAAGAGCAACCCTCGCACAACCCACCGCGTGTATGCCCCTTGTTGGCCAACAAGGCTGACCAAATCACCTGTGGATGTAAAAAGGAGACATCAATAAACATCAATGGACATACAACAGGCTATACAGACATTAATGGAAGATCCCCAATAGCTCCAACGTAAGTGACAAGGTGAGCCTTAAAATTTGTTGGACGGCTGATAGGAATCTATTAATTCCCAGGAATGTCCTGAGGCTCTTGATCTTCAACTAGAACATTCTTTTGTATCCCTCCATCTCCAGTCTGCTCATGTGCCTATCCAGGTAAGTTTTAAACAACCCTAGCATGTCTGCCTCCACCACCCTACTTGGCAGTGCATTCTAGGCCCCCACCACCCTCTGTGTAAAAAACATTCCTCTAACATCTGAGTTATGCCTCGCCCCTCTCACCTTGAGCCCGTAACCCCTCGTGATTTTCACATTCAACCTGAGAAAAAGCTTCCCACTGTTCACTCCATCTATACCCTTCATAATCTTATACACCTCTATTAGGTCTCCCCCCATTCTCCGTCTTTTGAGGGAGAACAACCCCAGTTTGCCCAATCTCTCCTCATAGCTAAGACCCTCCATACCAGGCAGCATCCTGGTAAGCCTCCTCTGCACTCTCTCTAAGGCCTCCACGTCCTTCCGGTAGTGCGGGGACCAGAACTGGACACAGTACTCTAAATGTGGTCTAACCAACATTCTATACAACTACAACATCAGATGCCAGCTTTTATACTCTATACCCCTTCCTATAAAGGCAAGCATACCATATGCCTTCTTCACCACCGTCTCCGCCTGTGCTGCCACCTTCAAGGACTTGTGAACGTGCACACCTAGGTCCCTCTGTGTTTCTATACTCTTAATGGTCCTACCATTTATTGTATAACTCCCCCCTACATTATTTCTTCCAAAATGCATCACCTCGCATTTATCTGGATTAAATTCCATCTGCCATTTCTCCGCCCAATTTACCAGCCTATCTATATCCTGTTGTATTGTCCGACACTGTTCATCACTATCAGCAAGTCCAGCCAACTTCATGTCATCCGCAGACTTGCTGATCGCACCAGCTACTCCCTCTTCCAAATCATTTACATATATCACAAATAGCAGAAGTCCCAGTACGGAGCCCTGCGGAACACCACTAGTCACAGGCGTCCAGCTAGAAAAAGACCCTTCCACTGCTACCCTCTGTCTCCTGTGACCAAGCCAGTTCTCAACCCATCTTGCCACCTGTCCTTGCATCCCATGAGCCTTAACCTTTTTCACCAACCTGCCATGAGGGACTTTGTCAAATGCCTTACTGAAATCCATGTAAACGACATCCACAGCCCTTCCTTCATCAACCGTTTTTGTCACCTCCTCAAAAAATTTCACCAGATTTGTAAGGCACGACCTCCCTCTTACAAAACCATGCTGCCTGTCACTAATGAGATTGTTCCGTTCTAAATGTGCTTACATCCTATCTCTAAGAATCCTCTCCAACAACTTCCCTCCCACTGACATCAAGCTCACCGGCCTATAATTACCCAGGTTATCCCTGCTACCCTTTTTAAACAACAGTACCACATTCGCTATCCTCCAATCCTCTGGGACTTCATCTGTGTCCAAAGAAGAGACAAAGATTTCCGTCAGAGACCCAGCAATTTCATCTCTTGTCTGCCTGAGCAGTCTAGGATAAATGCCATCAGGCCCCAGGGATTTGTCAGTTTTAAAGTTCCCTAAAAAACCTAACACTTCCTCCCTTGTAATGGAGATTTTCTCCAACGGGTCAACAACTCCCTCTAAGACACTCCCAGACAACAAGTCCCTCTCCTTTGTGAATACTGACGCAAAGTAGTCATTCAGGATCTCCCCTATTCCCTTGGGCTCTAAACATAATTCCCCTCCTTTGTCCCTGAGAGGTCCGATTTTTTCTCTATCAACTCTTTTATTCCTAACATATGAATAAAATGCCTTTGGATTATCCTTAATCTTGTCTGCCAAAACCTTTTCATGACCTCTTTTCACCCTTCTAACTCCCCATTTGAGTTCTCTCCTACTCTCTCTGTATTCCTCTAGAACTCTCTCCATTCTTAGCTGCCTGGACCTAACGTACACCTCCCTTTTCTTGCTGAAAAGGTCCTCAATATCCCTGGTTATCCAAGGGTCTCTAATCCTGTCTTTCCTATCCTTCCTTTTTACAAGCACATGTCTGTACTGCAGCTTTATCAGATGTCCCTTAAAAGACTCCCACATACCAGACGTGGACTTACCCTCGAACATCCTCTCCCAATCTATGGCCACCAATTCCTGCCTAATCCGGCTATAGCTAGCCTTCGCCCAATTTAGCACCCTACCCTTAGGACAACACTCATCCTTTTCCATTAGTATCCTAAAGTAAACAGAATTGCAGTCACTATTAGCCACATGTTCCCCTACTGAAACCTTGACCACCTGGCTGGGCTCATTTCCAAGAACTAGGTCCAGTATAGCCCACTCTCTAGGCAGGCTAACTACATACTGCTCTAAAGAACCTTCCAGAACGCATTTTACAAACTCCCAGCCCTATGCACCTTCCAACCCACACCAGGGAAATTAAAGTTTCCCACTACAACAACCCTATTTTTTCTGCACCTATCCAGGATTTCCTTACATATGCATTCTTCCACTTCCCGCGGGCTACTGGGTGGCCTGTAGTATACCCCCAGCATAGTGATGGCACCCTTCCTGTTCCTGAGCTCCACCCACAGTGACTGATTACATGACTCCTCTAAATTGCACCGCTGTAATATGCTCCCTAAGTAATATTGCTACTCCCTGACCTCTTTTAGACCCTCCTCTGTCTCGCCTAAAACACTTGTACCCCGGAATATTCAGCTGCCAGTCCTGTCCGTCTTTTAACCAAGTCTCTGTCACCGCAACCACATCCAAATTCTGTGTAAGCATTAAAGCCTTAAGTTCGTCTGTGTTACCCATTACGCTCCTCGCATTGAAGCAGACGCACTCCAGACCTCCAGGCCACTCTGGTCCTCCTTGTCCAGAATGCTCCTATTCTCATCTAACCTTACCCTGGCAACCAACTCGTCCCCAGCCTCAGTGCCTACTGAGCTATTGTCTTCATCCCCACCTCCCCCCCCCACGTTAGTTTAAACCCTGCCGAAACACTCCAGCAGAACTCCCAGCCAAGATATTTGTACCCTTCCCATTAAGGCGTACCCCATCCTTCCTGTACAGGTGCCTTGATCTGGAGGAGGGAACCGAGTGTAGGGTGTCGAAATTTGCTGATGACACCAAGATTGGTGGAACGGCAAATTGTGCGGAGGGTGTGGAGAGTCTACAGAAGGATCTAGATAGGCTGGGCGAATGGGCCAGGAAATGGCAAATGGAATTTAATGTTGGCAAGTGCGAGGTGGTCCACTTTGGCAGGAATAATGGTAGGAAGGACTATTACTTACGTGGGGAAAAACTGCAGCAGGCAGCGGTCCTTGTGCATGAGTCGCAAAAACCCAGCTTGCAGGTGCAGCAGGTGGTCAGGAAGGCGAATGGGATGCTGGTCTTCATAGCGAGGGGGATTGAATATAAAAGTAGGGAGGTCTTGCTGCGGCTGTATAGGGCATTGGTGAGGCCGCAGCTGGAGTACTGTGTGCAGTTTTGGGCGCCGTACTTACGCAAGGATATTTTGGCCTTGGAGGCAGTGCAGAGGTGGTTTACTAGGCTGATGCAGGAGTTGAGGGGGTTGAGCTATGAGGAGAGGCTGAATAAACTCGGCTTGTACTCGTTAGAGTTTAGAAGAATGAGGGGAGATCTCATTGAGACGTATAAGATGATGAATGGGATGGATAGGGTAGAGGTGGAGAGACTCTTCCCACTCAGAAAGGATAGTAGGGCTAGGGGGCACAGCCTCAAGATAAAGGGGGGGCGGTTTAGAACAGAGTTGAGGAGGAACTTCTTCACTCAAAGGGTGGTGAATCTCTGGAATTCTCTGCCCGTTGAGGTGGTGGAGGCTGCCTCGCTAAATATTTTTAAGACGCGGGTTGATGGGTTTTTGATAAGAGAGGGGATTAAGGGTTATGGGGAGAGGGCAGGAATATGGAACTGAGCCACGACAGATCAGCCATGATCTTATTGAATGGCGGGGCAGGCTCAAAGGGCTAGATGGCCTACTCCTGCTCCTATTTCTTATGTTCTTATGTTCCTCTCATGAAGAGTTCTCAATGATCTACAAATATGAAACCCTCCTTCTTGCCCCAATCTTTTAACCATGTGCTCAACTGTAGGATCTCGCTGTTCCTAGCCCCACCAGCACTGGGCACCGGGAGCAGTCCAGAGATTGCTACCCTAGAGGCCCTACTCTTTAGCCTAGCACCCATCTCCCTGAATTTCTCCCATATTACCCCCCTGCTCTTTCTACCTATGTCCTTCTCACCAATAAGTACAATCACATCTGTTTGATTCCCTTCGCTCTTTAACATACTTCCTACCCTCTCCGAGACATCTAGGACCCCGACACCAGGGAGGCAGACTACCATCCTGGAGTCTTGTTTGCGCCCACAGAACTGCCTGTCTGTGCCTCTAACCATTGCATCCCCCACCACTATTTCTCTCCTTGTCCCCTTCTTTCCCTTCTGGGCCACAGAGGTGATCTGGTCCTCATGGCTTACTCCTGGAAGCTCATCTCCCTCCACAGAATCCAAAACAATATACCTATTTTGCAAGGGGACACCCACAGGGGATTCCTCCACTGACTGATCACTCCCTTTCCCTCTCCCATCTGTTGTCCATCCCTTGCTATTTTGAGACCCTGCCACTGGGGTCCTCTCTGGGACATCACCCTTCTGACTTTTGCCCTTCCTGACTGTTACCCACGTCATCCTCCTGAGGCCTCGGTGTGACCACCTGCCTATAACTTCTATCTCTTGTTCTCCCTGACTAAAATTAGATCATCGAGCTGCAGCTCCAGCTCCCTGACACGGTCCCTCAGAAGCTGCAGCTCCACACACCTGGCACAGATGTGGACTTCCAGGAGTCAAGTTGTCTCCAGGAACTCCCACATCTGACACCGAATGCAACAAAATGGTCTCTCACTCATACCTGCCATTTACTTTATTGTTTTCAGAGATCAAACAAGAGAAGAAAAAAGACAGCACAACAAACAACCTACCTCGCCTCCGCCTGCTTTCGCCTAAGCCCAGTGAGCCAAAGCCCTTACAGCTCACACTCTGCTCCCTGCTCACTCCGCTGCCCGCTCCCGACGCTGCCCGCTGTCTACTGAGGCCTTCTTTTTATATTTTGCATGCACTTCCCGACTCACCCTGTGCCTAACTTCTGTTATTTTTTTAAAAGTCCCTGCGAACCGGAAAAAGGAAAAAAAACCGCGAAAAATAACAGAGATTCAGTGTCGTAGAAAATGGTCCAGGAAGCTACTCAATTGAAGGTCAATTACGAATGGACAACAAATGCTAGCCTCGGCAGTGATGCCAACATCCCACAGAAGAAAACAAAAAATAATGCAGTATTTTTTTAGAATCAGCCAGATACACACAGACAAGCAGTGGGAAGAATGCCAGCCACTGAAATTTCAGAGTGGTTAAATACCAATGTAAAATGAGTCATGAATTGCACTTGTATGGCCATATTTACACATTTCATCAGTGTCATTATTTAGATTAACAGGAAAGAATTCCACCCCTGATACACAACTTCTTTGCAACCAGGTGCATCTAATAGTGCAAGTCAGTGCTCACTTTTCGGCAATCGCAGCAATATCTTTAAAAGTCGATCACTCCAAGCCTTGATTCAAAAAATCAAATTTCTGGGTGCCCCCCCACCACTGCATTTTCATAGTACAGCAGCAGAGACTGTGATAACATGGCCCATTTTGCCATCACAGAGCACAGAAACGGAGATGCACCATATACCTAGATCAGTGTGGGCCTTTTGGAATAGCTACATTATCCTAAGACAAGAATTATGGCCAAGCGCTGCCGGCTGCACAACTTTGCTTACACGTGATCTCATCCAAGAAGCTCTGATGATGGAAGCAAACGGGCAGCAGGTAACTCACAACAACCACATGCAAGTTCCCCTCCAAGCTATAGACTTAACTAACTTGGGACTACTTCACCATTCCTTTACCGTTGCTGGCTTAGAATCCTGGAACTCCTTTCCAAACAGGAGTTCTTAACATCCTCCACATCACTCTCATTCTCACTAAGTTTTGTGATGTCAGCAAACTTGGAAAATATTACATTTGATTTCCTCATCCAAATCACTGATGTACATTGAGAGCAGAGTGAAAGACGCGCTGGTTAGGTGCATTGGCCATATTAAATTCTCCCTCAGTGTATCCAAACAGGTGCCAGAATGTGGCAACTAGGGGATTTTCACAGTAACTTCATTGCAGTATTAACATAAGCCTAAGCCTAAGCCTATTTGTGACTAATAAAAAGACAAACATGCAAAAATAAAAAAGAGATGCAAAGGCACTGTTAGTAAAGGATGTATTTGTTGCTAGCCATTGTTTTGTCATCGTTCCACTTTTTTTCTCTACTTTTCTGTCTTTCATTCCTATCTTGGTTTCCCTCTCGTCTCCCTGCTCAGGTTCCCATCAAGAAGTCTCACAACACCAGGTTTAATTAAGTCTAACCAGTTTATTTGATAGTAATCCCACAAGCTTTCGGAAACGGTGTTCCTTCGTCAGGCGTGTGTAAGGTTTACTATCAAATAAAGTGGTTGGACTTAAACCTGGCGTTGTGAGACTTCTTGCTGTGTTTACCCCAGTCCAATGCTGGCATCTCTACATCATAGAACATAGAACATTACAGCGCAGAACAGGCCCTTCGGCCCACGATGTTGCGCCAACCAATTAAAAAAGCAATGACCCTCTAACCTAAACCAATCCCTTTCCATCCATAAACCTATCCACGGATCTCTTAAACACCCCCAAACTAGGCTCATTTACAACTGCAGCAGGCAGGGCATTCCAATCCCTCACCACCCTCTGGGTAAAGAACCTACCTCTGACATCCGTCCTATAACTACCACCTCTTAATTTAAAGCTGTGCCCCCTCGTGCTAGCTTTCTCCATCCAAGGAAAAAGGCTATCACTGTCCACCCTATCTAAACCTCTCATCATCTTATATGTTTCAATAAGGTCCCCTCTTAGCCGCTTTCTTTGTAACAAAAACAACCTCAAATCCCTCAGTCTCTCCTCATAGGACCTTCCCTCCATACCAGGCAACATCCTGGTAAACCTCCTCTGCACCCTCTCCAATGCCTCCACATCCTTCCTATAATGTGGGGACCAGAACTGCACACAATACTCCATGTGCGGACGCACCAGAGTTTTGTACAGTTGCAACATGACGCTGCGGCTCCTAAATTCAATCCCCCTACCAATAAACGCCAAGACACCGTATGCCTTCCTAACAACCTTATCTACTTGATTCCTAACTTTCAGGGATCTATGTACACATACACCTAGATCCCTCTGTTCATCAACACTATTCAGAGTCCTACCATTAGCCCTATACTCTACACATCTGTTACTCCTGCCAAAGTGAATTACCTCACACTTTTCCGCATTCAACTCCATCCGCCACCTCTCGGCCCAGCTCTGCAACTTGTCCAAGTCTCTCTGTAAACTATGACACCCGTCTTCACTATCTACCACTCCTCCAACTTTGGTGTCATCAGCAAATTTACTGATCCACCCAACTATACCCTCATCCAGATCATTTATAAAAATTACAAACAGCAGTGGCCCCAAAACAGATCCCTGAGGCACACCACTTGTAACCAAACTCCATGACGAATACTTACCATCAACCACCACCCTCTGTCTCCTATCTGCTAGCCAATTCCTGATCCAATTAACTAAATCACCCTCAATCCCATACATCTGCATTTTCTGCAGAAGCCTTCCACGGTGAACCTTATCAAACGCCTTACTAAAGTCCATATATACCACGTCAACTACCTTACCCCCATCCACCTCTTTGGTCACTTTCTCAAAAAACTCAATAAGGTTAGTAAGGCACGACCTACCCTTCACAAAACCGTGCTGACTATCTCCAATCAATTCATTACTCTCTAAATAACTATAAATCCTATCCCTAATAATTTTTTCTAAAACTTTGCCCACAACAGAAGTAAGACTCACCGGTCTATAATTCCCGGGGAAGTCTCTGTTCCCCTTCTTAAACAATGGGACATCATTCGCTATCCTCCAATCTTCT
Source organism: Carcharhinus amblyrhynchos (assembly GCF_965287045.1). Taxonomy (NCBI): domain Eukaryota; kingdom Metazoa; phylum Chordata; class Chondrichthyes; order Carcharhiniformes; family Carcharhinidae; genus Carcharhinus; species Carcharhinus amblyrhynchos. The sequence continues at coordinate 77,254 of NW_027650415.1, forward strand.
GGCACTATACCTGTGACCAACGACGACCTGAAGATCAGAGCCAGAGGCTCTGCAATCGCCTCTCTTGCCTCCCAGAGAATCCTAGGGTTGCCATTCCCCATCACTTGAGTTTAAACCCTCTCCAACAGCACTAACAAATAGCCCTGCGAGAATTATTAGTCCCAGCCCTGCTGGGGTGCAATCTGTCCAGCTTGTACAGGTCTCATCTTCCCCAGAATTGATCCCAATGCCTCCCTCCTACACCATCACCCAGCAACATATTATCTGATCTGTTTTCCTACTCCAACTCTCACTAGCACATAGTACTGGGAGTAATCCTGAGATTACCAACTTCAAGGTCCTGCTTTTTACTTCCTAGCTCCATATATTCTGCTTTCAGGACTTCATCACTCGTCTTACCTACATCGTCAATACTTACATGGGCCAAACTGACTGTGTGCATGCTCCCCCTTCAGAATGCCCTGCAGCCATTCAGTGACAGTCTTGACCCTGGCCACCAGGGAGGCTGCCCCCCCAATCCCCCAACTGAGCGGCTGGTTCTTGCTGTCTCCCCCATCAATATCCAAAACAAAAAACCTGTTAGAGAGAGAGATGGACCCAGGAGACAACTCATGTAGTACTTTTACTATGTTTGACATTCACCAATTCCATTCTGCCTGAGCTCTCTTTACCCGGTGTGACCACCGCACTGTATGTTATCCACGAACATTTTATCCTTCCAGATGCACCGCACTGACTCCAATCACAGATCCAACTTCAAAACATGGATGACGTAGTTGAAGACACTTCCTGCACACATTGTCATCTGGACACTGGAATTGTCCTCGACGTCCAACATTGCACAAGAAATGCATTCTATAAGGCCAAGCTAAATTTCTCTTTACTTTTACTTCAAGTTTAGGGTACATTTAGGATAATAGAAATAGTTACCAACTCCTACTTATCAAGGTCGCCCTGCTCTTCTGAGTAAAGATGGAAAATGAAAGGAACACCTCGCTCCTTCTTCACTGAACATCTTCCATCACCAAATTTCAACTTTAGCACTCTACTACAGTACAAAGCTGCACTCGCTCATTCACCAAACTCCAATTTAAGCACTCTATTGCAGTCCAAAGCAGCATTCCAGTGAAGATAAAGTCAGCATTTTTTAAGATGGCCTGTTTATATACTCTGAATCTAAACTCTGAAAGCCAGTTATCTAAGTAACCAGTTGCAGCTGCAAGCAGACCCTATATAAGCAAAACCCTGTTCATTAACAAGAGAAAATCTAAATATCTCTTCTTAACATGCAGGGAGATACCATCACTGAATCCTCTATAATCAACATCCTGGGGTTACCAATGACCAGAAACTGAAATGGACCAAACACAGACACAAGAGCAACTCACTTCCTGACTCCCCAAGTGCCCATCCAACATACAGAAAACTCAAATCAGGAATGTGATGGAATACTCTGCACTTGCCTGGATTATGCAGCTTAATCAACACTCAAACAGCTCACATCATTCAGGATATTCTGATCCACCTGATCAGAACCCCACCACCAGCACACAATGGCCACAGTATGTAGTCATGATGTGGGTATGCCAGCGTTGGACTGGCGTAAACACAGTAAAAAGTCTGACAACACCAGGTTTTAGTCCAACCTATTTATTTGATAATATACTCACAAGCTTTCGAGGGACACCCTCTTCGTCAGGTGAATGGAGAGTTCTGGCCTCAGACAGAGCATATAAAGCACAGACAGTTTAGAGATTACTGATTAGAATGCGAATCTTTACACCTAACCTGCTGTTCAAGACCTGAAGTGGCTGATAATGTGAGTGGAAGGAGCACTGATCACAGTTTAAAGAGATGTGTATTGTCTCCAGACAGTACAGTAAGTGAGGTTTTGCAAACCCAGGCAAGTCACGGGGGTTACAGATAGTGCGACATGAACCCAAGATCCCTGTTGAGACCGTCCTCATGTGTGCGGAACTTGGCTATCAGTCTCTGTTCAGCGACTCTGCGCTGTCGTGTGTCATGAAGGCCGCCTTGGAGAATGACAGTGGACAGAGTACCCTTCGTCGTCCAGTACTTCCCCGGAGCGGAGAAGCTACGACATCTTCTCCGGAGTCTTCAACATATCATTGATGAAGACGAACATCTCGCCAGGGCTATCCCCACACCCCCACTTCTTGCTTTCAGACAACCACACAACCTCAAACAGACCATTGTTCGCAGCAAACTACCCAGCCTTCAGGAGAACAGTGACCACAATACCACACAACCCTGCCACAGCAACCTCTGCAAGACATGCCGGATCATCGACATGGATACCATCATCACACGTGAGAATACCGTCCACCAGGTACATGGTAAATACTCTTGCAACTCGGCCAACATTGTCTATCTGATACGTTGCAAGAAAGGATGTCCCAAAGCATGGTACATTGGGGAGACCATGCAGACGCTACGACAACGGATGAATGAACATCGCTCGACAGTCACCAGGCAAGACTGTTCCCTTCCTGTTGGCGAACACTTCAGTGGTCACGGGCATTCAGCCTCTGACCTTCGGGTAAGCATTCTCCAAGGCGGCCTTCATGACACACGACAGCGCAGAGTCGCTGAACAGAGACTGATAGCCAAGTTCCGCACACATGAGGACGGTCTCAACAGGGATCTTGGGTTCATGTCGCACTATCTGTAACCCCCATGACTTGCCTGGGTTTGCAAAACCTCACTTACTGTACTGTCTGGAGACAATACACATCTCTTTAAACTGTGATCAGTGCTCCTTCCACTCACATTATCAGCCACTTCAGGTCTTGAACAGCAGGTTAGGTGTAAAGATTCGCATTCTAATCAGTAATCTCTAAACTGTCTGTGCTTTATATGCTCTGTCTGAGGCCAGAACTCTCCATTCACCTGACGAAGAGGGTGTCCCTCGAAAGCTTGTGAGTATATTATCAAATAAATAGGTTGGACTAAAACCTGGTGTTGTCAGACGTTTCACAGTATGTAGCACATACAAGATGCACTGCAGCAATTCACCAAGGCTCCTTTGAGAACACTTTCTCAACCCACAACCTCTACGACCTAGAAGGACAACAGCAGCAGATACATGGGAACACCATGACCTGCAAGTTCCCTGCCAAACTGCAAACTAAGTCATTCCTCCTCCACTCTTGCTAAGTCAAAATCCTGGAACTCTTCCCAATAGCACTGCAATGTACTTGCACCAGAAGGACTGCAGCGGTTCAATAAAGCAGCTTACCACAACCTTCTCAACAACAGTAAGAGATGCCTAAAAAATGCTGGTCTTGCCAGTGACAACTATAGCAACAAAAGAATCAAAACCACCTAATCCAGTGCTCCTCTTAACTGTTACCTTACTGGCAACAAAGCTAGGGCTGAAATGGGCATATTTTGAGACAGAGGTGGGTGTAATTGATCAGCCTAGAAGTATTTCTGCATGGCAAACTTCACTCTTCCTCCTTTCTGCCACATGATGTCATCCTAGGGAGCTCAGTTGGCAGCGGATGACACATCAGTGCTCTGATCATTAGAAATATCATAATTTGCATGATAGGCACACTTCCAGATTTGTCTCACCGCTGGTCCCAGAGAATACAAATCTGATGGTAGCTACAAGAGCTAAAGATTCAATAGGAATTTAGCTTGTTACTGGACTAGTAATCTAAAGGCCTCAATTAATGAGACAGAGGCCAGGATTTTATCAGCATCAATTGGCAGATTGGGACTGATAACATCATGCAGAGCTGGATCAGGCAGGCTCCCAGACCATTTAATCAATGATAGGACCACCTTGCCAGACGGGTGGGCAGCCAATTTATATACTACTAATTAAAGGCCCAAATAGGGATAATTTTACAATGTTTCCAGTATTTTGCTGATGGTGGAGAAAATCCCCATTGTAAGGGGAGAGCACCAGCTAAATGGAGACCAACTCCCTGCAGCAGTCCAGGAGGGTAAGGCTCCACTGGTCAAAGACAGCACCCATGGTCCCAACAACCTACCTCAAGCAGTCTGCCTGCCAACCAACGGCAGGTGAGTTTTTCTTCTGTTGTCTCTTGGAGCTTTCAGGTCTCCTACGTAACTCAGCAATGATCAACTGTCAATGTGGCTCTGCTGAGGCTTTTGAACTGCTAGCCCTATGAATTGGCCAGCAACATTAGGAGGCTGTCCAGCACCCTTAATTGGATGGCTAGTCACAAATGGCAAAACTGAAAGCCACCCGTGGCCATATTAATGAACTTATCCCACTACAAGAGAGTGAGGCCTCAGGACAGCACAGTGGCACAGTCGTTAGCACTGTTGCCTCACAGCTCCAGGGATCTGGCTTCAATTCCCAGCTTGGGTCACTGTCTGTGAAGAGTTTGCATGTTCTTCCCATATGTGTGGGTTTCCTTCAGGGGTTCCAGATTCCTCTCTCAGTCCAAAGATATGCAGACTAGGTGAACTGGCTACGCTAAATTGCCCCTTAGTATTCTGGGATACGTAAATTAGAGAGATTAGCTGGGTAAATATGTGGGGTTACATGAATAAGACCTAGGTGGGATTGTTGTCAATGGGCTGAATGGCATTCTTTTGCACTGTAGGGTTTCTATGACTTTATGACCCACTTTTTACCCTTTTTACATCAGGGTTCTGATGTCATAAAATTCAGTACAGAGGTTTGATTCTCAAGATTGGAATATGATTAGGTCAAAGGGGAAAGAAACTTAAAATGGGTGAACTTGGGAAGGGAGCAAACTGACCAAGTGGAGAAGTATGTGGAGTGAGAAGCAACTGCCACCCACAGAGTGCAGACTTTTAAAATGTTTGATAGGCAATAGAACTATCTGGTGTATTATTTCAGCAGCATTTGAAGAAATAATCTCTTCCCTAATCCCTTCCTCCTCATTTATATGCCCTCCCACCCACTGAGCATCATAGATTCATATTCTCCCTTGCCACTCCTACCTTCCCTCCCACTCACCCAAACTCACACAGTCCTTCTTTCCCTCCCTATTCATTCAATGCTTCTATCATCCTCACCCAAATCAACCCACTCTTTACCTATTTCTCCACCCTCCCTCCTCTCTACCACTGAATTTCTTCATATTGTCCAAACTCAGCTCTTTGTCACTACCACTACCTCTGTTGTCAGCAGATTGGTTGGAAGAGCCATGCCTATGTCCACACTGCAATGGAAAACTTCCCCAGGAAATAACAGCTCAGGCCATGGGTGTTCAGCTCCTAGAAGGCTAGGGAGCACAGCCTCTTCCATTAACAGATGTTTGAATAGCGCCGGGGTTGTGTCCAGTCCAACGCAGGTGAATAGCTAGGTTTGGGATTTTGGAACAGGGTATGGAGCAGCAGTGCAAACTAACACCCACTACTCCAACCTCATCACTGGCAGAAATTCCTTCTGCTTTCATTTTCAGATTCTTCTCCTCAGCCTCCTAGAAAATGATGAATGATTGCTGACAGCGCAGCCAAACGTTTCCTGCAACCATGGGACGAGCCAGAATAACTGCTCCAGTTATTCCAATCAGAAGTTCTCTCCCTCTTGCCTTTGCTGCACTTCTCATCATAGATTCTGACTCTGGAAGAGCAGAAAGATCAGGAGAGGAAGCTGCAACTGGGGGAGCTGGAGCAGAGTGATCCAGTCAGACACGTCTGACAACTTCCTGAGAAACCGCCACCCTCAAAGAGTAGAATCGCAAAGGAAAAGGCTTATTTCTCAACAGACTGCAGTCTCCACATCTCAAACAAAGCAAGAGATAAAGAGAAAGCAACCTCTCTCTAAAGAGAGGCGGCACAGTGGTTAGCACTGCTGCTTCACAGCTCCAGGGTCCTGGGTTCGATTCCTGGCTCGAGTTGCTGTCTGTGTGGAGTTTGCACATTCTCCTCGTGTCTGCGTGGGTTTCCTCCCACAGTCCAAAGATGTGCAGGTTAGGTTGATTGGCCACGCTAAGAAATTGCCCCTTAGTGTCCAGGGATGTGTAGATTAGTGGGTATAATATGTGGGGATAATGGGGGTAGGACTTGGGTGGGATTGTTCGGTGTTGACTCGATGGGCCGAAGGGCCTCTTTCTGCACTGCAGGGTTCTGTGATTCTGTGATTCCAAAAGCAGACTGCCTTGAGTTGTGTGTGTAAGCCTACCTGTCATTGATCTTATCTGTCAACCTAACCTAGCCCCACTATGAAATATCCTGGGGAAACCACAAAACAACAGAAGCCTGCGTGAGTTTAGATCAAAACAAACACTGCATCAACTAAGATCAATTACGTTACTGCAATAACAGTACAGTGCTACTGGATCCACACAAATGGCTCCAATAAAATGGAAGGGGCTAGTAAACACATTCTGCACAGAAACATGGCTAAAATACATTTCTTAAAGGCACAGTATCATCACAGAAGCAGGGCCATTTAATATTTTTAAGACACAGGTGACAGATTCCTGACTAACAAGGGAATCAATGATCATTTGCATAGATGGAATGTGGAAAGGAAGATCCCAGAACAGAACCCTGGCTTACCAATAATTCTTATTGTTTTTCAGAAAGCATGGAGAAACAAAGCTACAGGTATGGCAATTAGCTTTTAACAAAAGAAACTGATTAAATCTGGCTACAATACAGTACTCCATCATCCTCCCCTTATCTTCACAGATGCATACAAATTTTAAGGATAACACAGGATAACATAACAATATGCCTATGCTATAATGATCTCAATAAACATACAGTCCCATTAAGACCACAGGCTGACTGATCAGACACACTGCACTCTGAAACCAAATGGAAGATGCCACTCAATCTTCTGCGGATTGAGTTTCCCCAGCTGATCATCACATGAGTGTTTCCAAACGACATGCTTTAAAATCTTATATCAACCAATACTTTTCTCACTGTTGTCATCAAGGATCCACCACTATGTTTTCCAACTCTCCTTTCAAGCAAGGCTCCCTCTCCACTGTTTTAGCAAGGATCCACCACCACAACTCATTTTGTAATTTCACGAAGAAATGAAATTAGATATAGCTGTTGGGACTAGAAGGAATAAGGGATATTGGGTGGGTTGGGGGGGGGGAGGGTGTGGGGGGGTGCGGATAGGATCAGGATATTGATTTTGATGATCATCCATGATCAAAATGAATGTCGGAGCAGGCTTGAAGGGCCTATTCTGGACTCTATTTTCTATGTTTCCAAGCTTTCCAACCCACTGACCCTTCCAGTAATCCTTTGCACAACTCAAAGATCCAGCCACCAATTGTTCCACAATTACTTTTAACACTCACTTCACCAGTTGTAATAAGATATCATAAGCCTTAAATTATTTCAGATATCTCTCTGACTTTTTACGAGCCATTTCCCTCTCAGCTCTATTATGACTTTAAGAAGAACATAAGAACGGGGAGCAGGAGTAGGCCATCTGGCCCCTTGCGCCTGCTCCCACTCAATAACATCATGACTGATCTTTTCGTGGATTCAGCTCCACATACCCGCCCGCTCACCATAACCCTTAATTCCTTTACTGTTCAAAAATGTATCTAACCTTGCCTTAAAAACATTCAATGAGGTAGCCTCAACTGCTTCACTGGGCAGGGAATTCCACAGATTCACAACCCTGTGTGTGAAGAAGTTCCTCCTCAATTTAGTCCTAAATCTGCTTCCCCTTATTTTGAGGCGATACCCCCTAGTTCTAGTTTCACTCGCCAGCGGAAACAACTTCCCTGCTTCTATCTTATTTATTCCCTTCATAATCTTATATGTTTCTATAAGATCTCCCCTCATTCTTCAGAATTCCAACGAGTATAGCTCCAGTCTACTCAGCCTCTCCTCATAAGCCAACCCTCTCAACTCCGGAATCAACCTAGTGAATCTCCTCTGCACCCCCTCCAGTGCCAATACAGCCTTTCTCAAGTAAAGAGACCAAAATTGTACACAGAATTCCAAGTGTGGCCTCACCAGCACCTTATACAGCTACAACACAATCTCGCCGTTTTTAAACTTCATCTCTCTAGCAATGAAGGACAAAATTCCATTTGCCTTCTTAATTACCTACTGCACTTGCAAACACACTCCTTGAGATTCCTGCACAAGCACACCCAGGTTCCTCTGCACAGCAGCATGCTGCAATTTTGTTTTACCATTTAAATAATAGTCCATTTTGCTGTTATTCCTACCAAAATGGATGACCTCACGTTTACCAACATTGTACTCCATCTGCCAGACCCTTGCCCACTCACTTAGACTATCTATATCCCTTTGCAGACTTTCAGCATCCTCTGCACACTTTGCTCTTCCACGCATCTTAGTGTCATCTGCGAATTTTGACACATGACACTTAGTCCCTAACTCCAAATCATTTATGTAAATCGTAAACAATTGCATTCCCAACACTGATCCCTGAAGCACACCACTAGTCACTGATCTCCAACCAGAAAAATACCCATTTACCCCCACTCTTTGCTTTCTGTTAATGAACAGTATCCTGTTCTAGTTCCAGTTTCCTCTTTTCTTTTATGCCAAGACTTCTGGGAAACATATCTTAATTTTTTTAGCTTCCTTCACCAGCTGTGTTTTAGATTTCTGGCACTTGCTTTCATGTCCTTTACTCCATTGTATGGCTTTTCTTCTAACAAAGCTGTAAGGAATGTTCTCTCTCTCTTCTGGCAAAGCTCCTTCTAATGGGGCTTCCAGTTAAAGAAAATCAAAAAGGGCTTCCCCTGAAAGTGGGCCCTGGTTGCTAAGCAACAGCTCATTATTTTTCCAATCTCTTACTAACTTCACACATCATAAATGTTCCCAACGCAATAGAAATGCAGCTTAAATGGTAAAGGCAGATACAGCAAGTGCTTAGGAATGCAAATAGAATGTTACTGTTTATTACAAGAGTCACTGACTATCTTTCCAGCAGAGGTACATAAATTATTGAAAACAAGGGAGTTCAACGTTATCATGGGTAGGTGGCAATGTAGAGTTGAGGCCACAATCAGACCAGCCATGATCTTACTAAATGGCTGAGGAGCCTCTAAGGGGCCAAACTGCTTAATCCTGTTCTGAATTTGTATTTTCATCTCAGCTGTATCTTTGGCAATACTTTTACGTATTGGTAATCATAGGGAGCTTTTGATGAAAAATATCACCATGTTGTTTTCAACTTCTGTCAGTCTAAAGAACTAAGATAAACATTGATATAAAAAAATTACATCATTCAACATGAAGCACACTTTTGCATAATAGAAAGTGTTATAAAAATAAATTGGTAATATTATTTGAAGAATCAATATCATCACGCACTGCTTCATAATATATAAAGGAGCATAACCCTTCAAATCATCAAGATGTACAAGTCAAGCAAAACAATTCCAAACTCTTCAAAGTTAACAAAGACTTCCATCATTTTTAAATCAGAATTAAGTAAATAAGGGACAAATCTTAAAAATCCTATAACTCACAACTCTTTTTGAACCACTGTCAACAGCATTATTTTCAGTAGGTTGTTGATTTCAGGATTCAAAGATATGAAAACCCAGAAGTATTTTAAAAAATGATAAAAGATAATTATTATTATTGCTCCCATGTTTGAAACAGACTTGACATGAAATCCAGAAATTTGCTTATAGTGTACAGCAGTTAGTTTTTCTCATTTCACACAACATATATGAAATAGAAAAAGGAGTAGGTCACCAGGGTCTTCAAGCCTGTCCCGCCATTCAATAAGATCATGGTTAATCTATGACGGCCTCAACTCCTTTCCTGTGCCATTTTCCCATGGCCCTCTATTCCTCGATCTAGCAAATATTTATCAGATAGATTATTTATAAATTATAAGTCAATTATCAACATCAAGATCTAGATAACATCTAGATAATCAACATCTAGATAATCTGTATATTTATTATCAACTTAACAGAACTTTTAGCAGCCAACTTAGTTGTAACTCCTCATGACAGTTTGGGCTAACAGCCTATTTTGGTTACAACCAAGCTTTACAACTGTAAAAGATAACAATGAGCCACATTTCAAAATACAAAGCTTGGTCAATTTCTTCATCAATTTATCACAATAGCCTGTACCCAGATTAACAAAGTGCAAACCTGGCTTGGGTTCCCAGTCTCTAATGTGAGACTTCTTATTTTAACGTCTAAAATTTCTCAACTCTAATTCTGTCTCAGTTTATCTAC